>NC_137461.1:188402178-188576963 GCF_964235325.1 Thermobia domestica | reverse complement strand
GTTAAAATATTCTTAATTCAAAATCTCGAGTGGTTTGACTCCAAATTCGCGGAATTCCAATTAAACAATTTTAAAGTTTTTATTCTTTCAATACAAATTACAGTTCCTAATCAAATCCCTTTCTTGTCCAAACAAATTTCAGTTACTAATTCAATTCTTTTCATTTAATATCACCGTCTCCTTTAGCCTAACCGGCATAACCGTGGGACGTAAAACTCAAAGATTTCATTTCATTTTCATTTAATATCACAACTAATTGAATCTATACTGGAGAATAAAATATTCCATCCAATACAAAATTCCATCAAATCGATTTATTCAAATTCAATTTAATTTACTTTCTTAAAATAATATGAACTCAATTGCAATTAAATTGCGTAAATTTAGTAATAATCGTTCAAGGTACTTCTAAATATCATTCTAAATCAAATTCTATTAAATTCAACTGCTGGACATATGACTCTTATTATATTTCGCATTAAATTGTACTTCCTTTTTTAATAAAATAAACGAAATGTTTCTATTAGCTGTAACAAAAATACTAATTAATTTCTGAAATATTTTATCAGATTCGATGTAACATTGATAATTTTAGATTCACGATTTTTTTACAACTGCAAATTTTCGAGAACGACCCTGGGATAATGAAAACGAGTTCAAACCATCAAATAGCAAACATTGTATGAAACCAAATTCGAAGAATTACTAATATACTCCAAACGACCAATACTGAGATTAACATAAATGTCAAAACTCACCTTTTTTGAAGTAAATCATTCCGTTACCTTTGCTGAGGAAATCTAATAGGTCATCAGTCTGTGAGTCGTTTAAATATAACCTCACACGTTCAAATTGCAAATTTCGTTAATTTAGTGGTAGTATTTCACATGATATTCCAAAAAAATAATTGCGTAAATTATCTAGAGGCCAAATGTTGAATAACTAACACTAAAGTAAATACTCTTATTAATCGAATGGCAGAAAAGATAGATTTTAGAATCAGTTTGGTTACTTTCACATGTACACTTCGATTTTCTTAAACAAAAACATCATCTTAATCTTAAATTCATAATAGAATCCAAATCTATTCAATAATTTAATAACTTTTTTATATATATATTACGAACGAATTTATTTTTAAAATATTCGAAATATTTTAAAAATGAATGTAACAATCAGATCAATGTGAAAACATCAAATAATATAATTGTGGTATTTAGAAACAATGGATAACAATATGTATGTATGTAAAATTATATGTAAAATTTCTCTGAACGTTGATATATTATTTTTATTATTCTATTGTTCGCTTGTTTCTGTTGTACTAGAGAAGAAACACCTCCTCCAGTTCCCTTCCAGGCGGCAACCTACCAAGAACTGACGAAACGTTGCCACGTTGGACCGCTATGGATATACGTTGGAATAAGAAGGATGCTGAACGAACATCTCCAGAAACGATAGATATGCGTCTGCCTACCTCTCTGATAAAATCAAGGCTTCTAGAACCCCATGCTCCACTGGTCTCGACAGCTATTGGAGCAAATATAAATTTATCGAGGAGATTATTGTATTTCCTTTCCTTTTCTGTCTCTCTACGTCTAGCAACTTCTCCAGCATTCACAACGGTCAATGGCAGGCTTGAATGGGCGAATGTGCCTGAACATGTAAAATCCCATACTAGAGATTTGCCTCTCATCCAAGGTATTAATGTCATGCCATCAGGTCGTTTACAATCGGAACGACAACAGCCTGACGGTTCACGAATCGAAGGAATTCCTGCCGTCGTGAGGTCTCGCGAAATGATGTCATTAACAGATGAATGTCTGGTGTTTCTGCCTATGCTCTTCATGCATGAGAGGCCATGCAGGCCGCGTTGGGTAACTTGATCCCCGCAAGCTGGACACCGATGTGGCTCACAAACAGCTGAACCTAGTCTTAGGGCTACTGCGATTCGAAAAGTTTCATTAGACATGTGAAGACCTAATTGGGGAGAAGGTAACGCATTTAATCATGCACCAGCATGGGGAGATGACGCAGCAAGAAGTCTAGCTTTATCCTCTGAAACAGCAACGGATTGTAAAAGAAGTTTATGGAAATGTACTGCTATTGGTGTGTACCAAGATGCCTGAGAACCTCTTTTGCTGGTTTCTGGAAGGTCCGTATCTGTTATATTTATCCATTTGGTAGAGCCTTCTTCAACTATCCCATCTGGGTCCAGGTGGTAACCTTGAGGAAAGAGAGCCTTGATTAAACGAAGGGATCCGTGGTAGGACGCTAAAAAGGTAGGAATCGCAATACCAACGGTTCGTCGAATACCAAGGCCTCCTAATCCAACAGGTAAGGATGCTTGCATCCAAGATTCGTCACTCAAGGAGCAGTTCAAAATTGACTCCAGACCCATTTTGAGGATATGATCATATTTCTTCAGCAGTGGAGTCTCATTCCAAGATGGAAAGCACCGTAGAAAGTAGTTTAGGCGAGGGATTGACAATCAAGCACGTAGAAGAAAAAAGCTCCGTGTGCTGAAATCGAGTCAAGACGAGACAGAAAATATTCTAATTTGGATATTTTGGTTGATAGCACAGTTGTAAATGCTTCCTTTGTGAGAGCAGAACCCAGAAGACAAGCATTCTGTTTGCTTAGGAGACGTATTCCTGGTGCAACTTCTCCAAATCTTCTGAATAATTGTTCGGATGTGACTTCATCTGATCCAAGAAAACCAACTTCGCATTTTGAGAAATTCAAATGTAAGCCAAGAGCTGACGCTTTCTCATTTATATGTGTCAACGTTGAAAGGACTGCCTCAGGTGTGTCAGCAATAGTCCCATCATCCAAATACCAGATGTTCAGTTCAGTATTAATCGAATGTACTAAAGAATGTATTGTTATGGCAAAAAGTGCTGGGCCCAAGGGATTACCTTGTATTCCTCTCCTTGGCCTAAAAATAGGTTACTGGGTTGAGCGTAACACTGTTGAACATATGGGTATATTGCGGGAAAATATTTCAATACCTCAGTAAGCATGGAGTCCCGGCGAAGTTCATTAAAAGCGTTGCGAAAATCCAGCTTTACGATAGCCTTTGGAGCTCTGTGTGTGGAGGAGAAATATATCCTGGTTGCATGAACGACTGCTTCGACTCCGTTGGGAATACAAACTCCAAGTTGATGGGGAGACAAAAAGTTCTTAACAGGCTCTCGTATTCTGAAGCATATAATTTTGGCTGATATTCTGCGCCAAATATTCCCTATGGCGATAGGCCTGATTCCACCACACTTCTTTTTAAGAGCAATAAGTCTGGCTCCGAAAAACAAAGGTCGAACTTCTAAGGGTATTTTTCCCGAAATAATTAGATTGAACAGATCACAAAGTGATTTTAATAGCTTTTCCTTCGATTCGAGTATTTGGCAAGATAAAAGATCCTTGAGAATCGAAGGGCGAAGACCATCTAGACCTCCCGAGCTGCCAGATGGAAAAGAACGTATAGCATTTTTAACTTCGTTTATTGAAACTCCTTGAACCCTGTTTTGATCTTCTGGAAGATTCGGTGAAGTAAATGTTCCAGGGTGGGCTGGGTGTTTCTCCAACAACGTCTCAAACACTGAAGTGTCAGGGGCTGCTATTGTATCATCTGACATTAGTAAACGGGCTGCTCCTCGGATATCACCATCGGCTAGTTTGTTTTCAATAATGTTCAGATTTGACACATTCTGTTTAGATATAGATTTCTTGATCTTTGGCGATTGTAAGGTTAAGGCGTCAATACCTGTATTATCCCAAACACGAACTCTTTGTTTTACCCATGAGGTAAGGTTCTTTACATTCTCGGATTGTTTGGGAGCAGTTAGTGCTACAAATGGAAATATAAACAGGTTGATCCATTCTCTTTCTCCATTTGAAATAGCTACTCGCTGTAATAACTTGGAAAGTGCATCGGCAACCTCAGTTCGAGCACCACGAGGGACACGTCCTAGGATGTGTGTAGAGGATCTTAATGACGTCAACAGTTTACCCAAGTTAGGTAACGTTAAATCCTGTGTGCTACCATTGCAGTTAGTGATGCTTACATTTGTGACTCTACAGTCAGGAAAGCTATTATTATTGATATGAAAACAATCCTCTTCTGCGTTTATGATAGGATGCTTTTTACCTATATGAATGGCTAATCCTCTTGCATTCACATAAAACTTTCCACAATGGGGACAAGGTAACACCTTCGCAGATCTAGGAGTGGCTGAAAAGTGGCCTCTGGCAGGCGTGCCAGTGCTGGAGTCCAAGCCATTGCCGGGGTTATCGGTTTCACCTGATTCCGCTGAATTAACTGATGGAGATTGAACACTGGGAGCGCTGCTTGAAGATTCCATTAATTTATATCGTATATCTATGTGTAACAAGGTGCACAACAAAATAAAATAATTTTTATCAGTGATAAAGAAGTATTCATGATATTAATATTTGAAAAATTTTAAATATTCGTTTAACGAATTTCCGTTGCTGTTTATTTCATTGTTAAAATACTATGTCGGAGTTATAACGTTCGATAGTTCTTTTATTTCTTTATAATAAGATAATCACTAAGCCTATTTTTGAACGGATTTCACCATTTTTGTCTAGGAGACGTCGTACACACACACACATATAACACAAACATGTCCGTCGTACACACACATGTCAATGCGCGCGTGCTGTAACCGGCAACATCCGCGCGCGTCACGGTTGCGCGCGGGGGCGGTAAAAAATTAACGCGTCCGCGTCACGGTCGCACTCGGTGCGCGCGGAGCCCTGGGCCCGGGGTTTAATTCCCTGTAAAAACTTACATTGTCCACCTCCTGTGTTAACATAAAGGTCGACATCTCATATAGCCTAAACAATAAACTCAAACAAAAATACTTTAAAAACAATCATTATCTTGAAATGAAATCTTTAAGTTTTACGTCCCACAAACATACCGGTTAGGCTAAAAATGGTAGTGACGCAAAATAAATAAAATGGTGGAATGAAAAAGTAAAAAAAAAACAGAAAAACTCCAATGAAAACTCACACACGGTGTTTGTCCACCGCAATTTATTAAAAAAATCCATACCTGATGTTTGTCATAAAATGTTTAAATAATTGGCGCAAGCGAAAATCAAACCATAAACCCCAAGCATCGGAAGTAAACGCTCTACCACTGAGCCACCGCGTCCCCCAACAATCATAATCATAACTTAATTTCAACTTATATCTAATCGTAGATATATATTTCTTACCTTAATCGATAAAACAGTTCTGGGTAAGACTTTAAAAATTACACACAAACAAACAAGGCAAAGTTCTTTCTCTCCAAAGGCGCAAGGAAAAATAATTTAAAAAATATGGTCATTCATATACTTATAACACGGTCCATTCAGCCCCCACCCCCTCATTTTCTATCTATAATCAATTACGGAAATTACCATTTTCCAATGGCCAATTTAATACCGTATCATGTCCTGAAAAAGTAATCAATACTTTTATCATTTTTTCACGTAGAGAGTACTCCAGTAAACTTAGTTCTACAAACAATGTTAGCGGATTATACTAATTGATACTACTAGCTGGGAAAACGTGTCATGACGGTACCTCGTTACAGTAATACCCATTTAAACCTAATACCTACAAAGTAACAAGTTTATTTTTCAAGTTATATTCTCAACAAAAATAAAACATCAAACAGTAATTTTCAAAGTATCATAAACATTGTCTCGTGTTAAATTTTATTCTTGGTAAACAAAAACAGCAACATTGGTCATTTTTCTCTCTGAATACGTAAGAAACCATAAGACATTTAACAAAGAATTTGGTCACCATCAGATAAATGTTCAGTGAAGGTCATTCAACGTGTTATTAATACAAGGAAAGGGGTCATCAGTTCACCCAGGCACGTTCCAACTGACTGGGAGGGGAAAATGCATCCTGCTATCTGTAGTAGAAGCAGTATGTTGAAAACAGAAAGTAAACAACGAATCAGATTCAAGTTCAATTAGTAGGTCAGTGAAAGTCCATTAGTAGCTGAGCATTCGCAGAAAGCAGTTTCTCGCATTTGAAAAGTACCTTTTGATAACAACACATCATCTCTACGTTTCTGCAAAACGAAGTTTTTTTCATGTCTCGCAAGTATGAAAAGAAAGATCTACATAAATGAAATAAAATATACACCAACTAAATACAAAAAAATAAAATAAATAAATAATCATTCCTCTTCTTTACTCAACCCTTCCCTTTAAGCGGTTAGCGTACGCGCCTTTGGCGCGGGAGACCCGGGTTCGATTCCCGGCGGGAGCTCATGTGATTCGGATTCCACGTTAATCAGTAGGTCCACGTTTCACATAGCCTCGCTGCTAAAAGGGACGCTAAATTTAAATTCAACTCAACTCAACCCTTCCCTTCACCTCCACATCTTTCACTCCTTTACAAAACAATACGTCTTTTATTAAAATCGTTCACAGTGTCGCGGCGCGGGGTCTAAGCTTACATATCAGTTTTTAATATACTCAAAGTATGCTGTTCTTTCGCAATTTTTACTATTTTTCAAATGTAGTTCCTTCAAATTTCTGCAACCAACTAATATCATTCTTGTGTAATTACGTGCTAATTAATTTTAATACAATCATAATAATAATTAAAAATTGTTCATTGATAGGGAGAAAAAAGCTTGTGGGAGCTAGAAATCATGTTTCAGCCAATTTAAAACATATTTTTTAATAATTTCATTACGTTTTAACGTGTAAAATTATTTATTTTAATAGTCATTATTAAAATTGGTCAATAGGGAAAAAGCTTGTGGGAGCTAGAAATCATGTTTCATCCAATCTAAAACATATTTTTAATTATAATTTCGATTAAACAAACATGTAAGATCATGTTTTCAAGAGAAAGAGGTCAACATTCACTTCTACATCCTCATCAATCCGTTTTATGATCCCAAAATAAATTTGGCATGTCCTACTAACCTGTCGGGGCGGCGGCGTGACCCCCAAACAAAATAATAATAACATAATAATGTCATTCCCTTCTACATCCTCCTCAATCCGTTTTATGACCTCAAAATAAATTTAACATGTCCTACTAAATCTGTTGTGATGACGTGGGGCCACTTTAAGCGACAGTACTACTTCCCTTGACCAGTGCTGATAGAAAGTGAATTTGGTTTTAAACGCCAATGGTAGTATCACCATTTATCTCAGCGATCCCGAAAACTTTGATTATACACTACTATGTTTCATTGTGCCCTCCCTTTGACCACCTATGCCGATAGGACTAAACTTCGATCTTAACGACATCGAGAACATTACAATTCATCTGAGTAACCTCAAAAACTGTGCATTTGGCGGTATTATCGTTAATTTTCGATTATTTGTACATGTCCCTGTGACCCCACTATGCGACCGCTAGAGATAATACGGGTTTCAATTCCCGGTGGAACTCATGTGGTTCGGATTCCATGTTAATTTGTAGATCCCGTCTTATATAGACTCACAGCTGAAAGGGACACTGAACCCTATATCACCTCACCTCGTGAGATATTCTATTTTTGCATAATTTTGAAATCACTTTTCAATCTTTGAACCCCCTTATTACACGCATAGATCCAAACCGAAACCTTCTTCATGGATGGGGGCTCCTGTACCATATAACCCCCATGGGATTATGGCGGTAAGTTGCAGAGTTTGAGCAGCACGCACGGACAAATCATGCTTAGATTTATATATCTATATATTAAAAAGCTAAATTTATATGTTTGTATCCAAAGAAAAGTTTATATGTTTGTCTCCAATTCTTTCGACAATGAGATCTCGAAAACTACAAGTGCTACAAACGTGCCGTTTTCGCTAGTCGATTCTAAATTTTGTGTATATTGTCCAGCTCTAATTGAATAGTTAAAAAAAACATGGCCGTTATTTCTATATTACATTTTCTAGGAATACATTGGAAGTGTTGAAATTTTTAAAAAGTTAATTATCATATCCTATGAGTTATACATTCCAACACAACATAGTTGTATATCAGGCATTTGTTTCATGGCCAAACGAAAATGAAATACGAAAGATAACCATTTCTCCAGGCTAAGATGAATCTTTATTGTTTGGAGTGTTTTGCCCAATGAATAACATATATCACTGACATTATAATTAATTTTGTATATAATATATTTGCTTATTATATACTGCATGCAAGAAGAAAGAAAACACTGATCATACATGAATTAGAAACTCTAACCGGAAGTAGGCTCAGTTTTGCAAACGGTGCGAGATATTGAAAATATAATCGAAAAATCTTCCCTTTATGGTACCCTTTACCGATTTTTCTCAAGACGTCTTTCACTTGTGTATGTAAAGGGACATGTACATATGTTGTGAGGAATGACAAGGAGATTCATGCTCATATGTGAATGATGCGCTGTTAAGAGAGCGCAGGTTCAGCTAGTATTTATTAAAATGTCATATTGAGACTTACGATATTGTATTGTCAGTAGGTCCGACCGTTACTCCGCACGGCAAAATTTTAACGAATGTTACTCTTTAAATTCTTTTATTATTATTATTATTATTATTATTATTATTATTATTAATTAATAATAATAATAATAATAATAATAATAATAATAATAATAATAATAATAATAATAATAATAATAATGCAGTAGTTAAATGGAGCACTTATCTCAATCAGCTTCGTTAATGCATTTAATCGATCAACCAAAAATGGTAGAAATCAATCCACTCTAAAGCAGTTGTTAGCTTATTCGGTGGAGCTATGACTTTCGAATTCAAAAATTTTGAATTCGAGTCTAGGTCAGAAAGTTTTTCTTTTCTGATTTAATTCTTGAAATGGAAATGTTCCTCATTCTATCTTGTAATCCTGAATAGAGATGTTTGGATACTGAAATAAGTATACTAGAATAAAAGAAAAGGAAGATAAACTACGTGATTTCTTTTGCAGTTTTCAGCTATATTTCCACCCCTATAGAGTGTTTCTAAAACTTTAGATTTCTTGATCTGTATTTTGCTCTCATACGTGTTCTAATGCGTATAGTTCCTTAGTGAATTACATAAATCTTACAGATGTCGTATCACTATCTTTCTCTTCTCTCTACATCATGTCTGGAGATTAATGTTCTGGCTATAGAGACGATTTTAAAAAATAAAACGATCTATGCTATCAGTGATACTTGTTGTAATGTTTTAACTTAAATATAAGAAATAAATCGAAAAACTGTATATTCGTCTTTCACCCTCCCCTCCCCTGTGGAAAAAATACTGCCGGCGTTACTGGTCATCATGTTGCTTAGTTAATCTATCATATTTTGTTTTACATGGAATAATTACTTGTGTATTTTATATATTAATTAGAACCTTATTTACATTTATTATGACCTTTGCTTTACGACAGCAAAGCGTATTCATGTTTATCTTAATCAGTATCCATTCCTCAGATAAAGACAGTGAGGCGAATGTAATAATTCATGCTCACATTTAAGATTTTGAGGAGTGTTCTGCGAACATGTCATGGCAAATTTCTGAACTCTGGCAAACACCATTAGGCACTGTGGTCTCCAAGCAGTTTATTAGTTCATTCGGTAGAGCTCTTGATTTTCAAATTCAAAGGTTGCGAGATCGAGTCTAGGTCAGGTAGAGAGTTTTTTTCTGATTTAATTCTTTGAAATGTTTCTCTCTTTATTTTATCTCGTAATACTGAATAGAGATGTTTGGATGCTGAAATAAGTATACTAGAATATAAGAAAAGGAAGATAATTTAGAGCAATTTTTAACTATATTTCCAACTCTCTAGGACGTTTCTAAAAGTTCGGATTTCTAGATCTCCCTTTCCTTCTCTTACGTGTTTTAACTAGGATGTTCTAATTCCTATAGTTTCTTAGTGAATCATATAGGTCTTACAGATGTCGTATCTCTTTCTTTCTCTTCTCTCTACATCATGTCTGGAAATGATGTTCTGAAAAATAGGCTAAAGCGGCGATTTTAAAAGTAAGACTATCTACACTATTAGTGATGTGGTTGTTTATGTTAACATGTAAAACAGTAGATCGAAAAACTGAGAATACGGAACTTTTCAGAGATGACAGTGTACTGATGCTTCAAATCTGTGCTTTTACTTCCTATACCTAGTTAAGTCCCTCGTCAAAATAAAAGTATTCAAAATTAATCACAGTTTCTTATGCAACTTTCCTTTCCTTGGAGTACTTCCCAGTCATATACCAGTCACAGCGATATAAAGGCACTTTTGGCGATGAGGATACAATAGATAATAAATCGTCCACGCCTGCCTCCTCACAATGTTGAATGATTTTGTTTTCGTTTCACTCATTACTCATTTGTCAATTTAATATTCTTCATTTTTGTAACTACATCGTAACTTTTAAAGTGCGTGTTGCATCTTGCATCTTTTATATATAAAGCGGGGGCTCCCTTTGTCCACAGTTTTAACAGAGCTTCCACGTAACTATATTTTTAACATATGAGTCTTCGGCGCAGGAGACCCTTGTTAGGTTCTCGGTGTTAGCTCATGTTATTCGGACTCTACGTTAACTGTAGGTTCATATCTCCTATAGGCTCGCTGTTAAACGGGATGCTAAACTTCCAACTCAACTCAGTCTTAACACTAATAGATTCTATGATCCTTTAATTGGTGCTTGACCGACTAACTAGCTCAGCTACAGATGGTGATCAGAAAAATGGAAACACCTGAACGAAATTGCAACTTACCAGATTAATATGGTGTCGGGACACCTTTCTCCTTCAGAACAGCCTTGATGCGACGTGGGATGGAGGCATAGAGGTCGTGAATGGTAGCAAGTAGAATTTTACACCATTCCTCGTGCATGGTATCGGCCAGTTCTGTGAGAGAGGATGGAGGTGGAAATCGTCGCCGGAGTCGCCGTCACATCGAGACGGACTACAGATGTTCAATTATGTTGAGATCTGGGGATTGGGCGGGCCAGGGGAGGTATTGAACTTCATCCCGATGTTCCTCAAACCACGCTGCAACAACGCCAGCTATGTGAATGGGTGCATTATCATCTTGGAAGATGGCGTCATTGTCCGGGAACATCATCCGGACCATACAATGCAAATGGTCTCCTAAAATTGCAACATAATCGTTAGCAGTGATTCATCCGCTAAGTGTGACCACAGGACCCAATGAAAACCATGATATTGCGGCCCACAGCATCACTGAACCGCCGCCATGTTTCACAGTTGGGCGGAGACACTGCAGATCATAAGCTTCTTTGGGCGTTCTCCACACATAAACACGGCCCGTGGTTGGGAATAGGGTGAAGGATGACTCATCCGACCATATCACACGTTTCCAGTCCTCAACGGTCCAAGTTGCATGGTCGCGGCACCATTTGCGGCGTGCGAAAGGGTTATGGTCCCTGATGAGCGGTTTGGCCCGTGCAACACGACCCCGTAAGTTCATGTCATGTAATTCGCGGCGGACTGTGATTGTCGAAACAGGGTGGGGGAGGTGCTGATTGAGTTCCTCCGTCACTTGCTCCGCAGTGGCACGACGGTTCTGCGTGACAATGCGCTTTAATACCCGGCGTGACCTGTCACTCATGATTTTCTTCCGCCCACCGTTCCGCTTCCCCGATGTGGTTTTCCCGTGTGTTGTGTAGGCCGTCATCACCTTCGACACTGTCCCACGCGACACACCTAACACAGTAGCCACTGCCGTCACACTCACTCCACATAACTGCGCACCAACAATTTGTCCTCTTTGAAAATCTGAGAGGTCTCCCATTTTACACTACCTCCGTCTGCTGCAGCTACTGGACACTGCTGTTCCACTGCGCCTGACGTAGTATGGAGACCGACCTAACACACCACCACCAGCGGTCCGGCGCTGCGGGCGCCACGACACCACTGCCAACCCATACATCTGACGTGTTGCCAACTACAGGTGTTTCCATTTTTCTGATCACCATCTGTAGTTCTTATGCTCTGAAGATGTTTCTCAAGATTTTGGAACGTATCTGGCGTCTATTCAGTGATATATATACTGTTATCCAATGAAGTATTCATTTTTATTTAATTGTCTGTTAGCTTTTGACGTAGCTTGTATTCATTAATAACCTGACATACACTACATATATATATATAGTTTAATTACTTGTTAGATTGGTCTGACATATAAGATTGAGGTTTGAATGTTTGATTTTTTTATAATGCTAATTTTTGTTTCGTCTGTAGATTTAATGGACAAGCTTGTAAGCATCCAGAGTTAGACATAAACAATAATGATATAATGAAATTTATTAAAGAAGTTCCTCCAATAGACTGTGGAAACAAGTCCGACTGGGTGGAGATTGTAGGAGGAACTGCAAGAATATTAGATGCAGCGAGAATTATGTATGGTGATATAGAATGTTCTTTCACAGGTGCGTATTGCATATGATGTGTTTGTATTCAGTTAGGAAATGTCGGTTTACGTAAAGCTAATATTGTAAAAAGGAATTTGTTTTTTTAAATTCGTGAGTGCATGAGACTGAAACAATTTATTGGATACCGTAAATTATATCTTTTAATTTAAATGATTCGTTAAAGACATTACAAGGATAATAGATTTCTCTATGGGGTCATGATTCTGTTTGGATTGTATGTAAGAATAGCTTTCGCATTGAACAGAACAGAAACATTTATCATTAAGACAAGATATATTGTTGATGAAATAGAGAGTGCTAAACAAATTAAAATATAAGTTAAATTTTCTTAACTTTTAACTGTAATAGTTCTCTCTAATGCTATAATGCTATGCTTCATTTCGCTTAATACGTAGTAAATTCGTGGCTAAACGTGACTGCGTTCCCGACTTCTGTGTGAGTGAGTTTTATTTTTGATTATAGTACTTGTGGTTCGGATCGAATATAAAATTGGGACTGCTGTTGCTACTGAAAAGAAACATTAAACTAATCAATCAATTTAATATCCTCGTGTACGCCTTCTGAATATATGAAAGCATCGCCGATGATTTTTACGTGTTTAATCACAAATTATTATTTTACTCATTCTGAATCGTTCGAGTACTGCTATTAGACACACATGTATTTTATGAACATGTAGGATATACGTTTTGTTTAACGAAATCGACGGATTTATTATCATTATTATTATTATTATTATTATTATTAATCAGTACTCAACGGTTGAGATAAATATTTGTTACTCATAAATTCTAGAATAATTATATTATTTGTTTTTTGTTATTCTAAGCATTTAAATAATAGTTTAAAAAAATTTAAAATGTGGTGAAGTCGATTACTTTTAAATGCCATTTGCTAATATCATGTCACTGATGAAATGCATTTCCGATTTTTAAAAATATATTCCATTTGAAAAATATGCTTTTATTTCTACAGGTTGACTTAGCTGAAGTATAAGATAAATATATCAATTTATTCCAGACTATGATAAAGGCTAAATCAAGTTCATAAGAATATATTTAATTAATCTTGTTAATTGCATTTTGATATATATATATATATTTTTTAGATATTGTAAGTTAAAATGTAGATAATTGTAATCATAAAATTATAGACCTTCTGCAGATTTGTAGCTTTGTATTGAAAATGACACTGTTTCTTCTGATGCCTTCAGCTTCCAATCTTTTAATGGTTAATGAACAGACTGATTTTTTCCTGTTCATTGGTTTTTGATGGTAAGTAAAATAAGTTTGATTCAGTCTTACCTGTTCTCCTTTAATTTCTACATTTCAAATGCTTGATCTTTCTTTGCCACTGGATGTTCTGAATTCATAAATTTTAAAGATATTTGTGTGGAAACCTTTCATAGTGTGGAAAGTTAGTAAGAAGAAAAATTTTGTACTATTCCCTGATTGAAAATAACACTACCTCCTCATTGTTTGCATTTTCCAGGCGGACAATTTGCTTTTTATAATCCCTTGGCAGTGGTCGGTCTGATATGTTTTTAATCAAAGAGGACTAATTCACACCATTAACAAAATATAGTTATATTGGTATATTTTTCTTGAATCTGAAACACAGTAATTATTCTAATAATAACCAGTTCTAATCGTGCCGTATATTGAGTTCTTTTAAGTTTATGTTTATTTATTCAGTGAAGTTAACTTCTTTTATTTTTTCATTCTCTTTACCGCACTATAGTCATTACTTTGTTAAATATTCTACGAGGGCAGATGTGACTTAAATTATTAAAGTTCTCTATTAGTCTTAACTCTGAAAAGGGGTGTTAAACTTGTAACAGACATAATAAATTTAACTAATATCTTCGTTGTACGAGGGTACAGAAACTATAAAACATTTTTCCTCACTATATCCCTCTTGCGTGAGTAAATACAATTTCTTGAATACCTCGACTGAAAAGCAGTAGCCTTTATCACCAAGGTAGGATGACGTTGTTGTAAAGGTATTAAGAAGGAAAATGATAATGAAAATTCTAAAATTACATTGCTTCTTGTGGTGCTGATTTCTATGTAAATTGTAATTATTTAATAATGGTATCCATATTTGTGCTCTAAAGTGCAATAGTGGTGTAACCAACCCACTGCACAAAATAAATTAAAACAAAATTGAGAAATAAATCTCAGCTGCTAGTAAAATATACAATGCAGCTGCCAAATAGAAGCTCTGTAAAACAATTTTCAGAAAACAATGAAAAAATTTGAACCTATATTTCTCTAATTTTTAAATTATTGTTGGTTAGACTGCTATTATATCCACGTTCACATTTCACTTAAATCTCCTTGGTTAGAATAATGAATATTTTATTTTAAATAATATTCATTGAATAATGAACCTTCTCGTATTATTATTATTATTATTATTATTATTATTATTATTATTATTATTATTATTATTATTATTATTATTTCAAAGAAAGTAGAATCCTGATTTGTGCAGGAGTATGATTTGTTCTTAAATGTTACAAATACTTGGTATATCTTCATCTTCTATTATTATTTTCTCCCGTCCTCAATATATATATATATATATATATATATATATATATATATATATATATATATATATATATATATATATATATTCGCTCTGGTTTTAATGTTTCTTTTTCTCATATTGATATAAAACTCATTACATTGGAACACTGGTCTATATATTTGTGATGAAGATGAAACATCAGAGTAATGGCACGAACACTTTTTTCCGAGGGTTCGCATCCAAGATATTCCGAAGGAGCTCATCGGAACATGTTGGTTTGTGCCCACGGGGCTCATTCTAATGAGCTGTGTCACCGGAAAGTAATTTGACAAACCAACGGCTATTCTTGGTGGTTTGCAGTTCTTTTCGACTTGCTATGCAGAATCTCCCAATTTAAATTCATGAAACAAAATTAATCGCAATTGTGTATTCTCCATGGTACACTTTCATGCAACCCTGTTCAACAATATACTCTCTTCTGACTGTTTAAGTACTCCTGAATATTTCCTGCGTGTAGTGAGTTAGTGATCTTGTTCCATCTTTGTGTTGTATTGCTGTGTTGAATTTCCCACCAGGTGTCAAAGTGGACATTTCATTCGTAACAATGTAATACGTAGGCAATACCGGCATAGGAAAATTATATTGGACTACTACTCGTATTATGTATTTTACTGTGTTGTTATTACCGCCTTTCCACTTCCAGAGGACTGAAAAATTGTAAGAGATTTTTGTGTATGCAATTTATCGTTTCAGTGCTGTGTTACACAAGTAAATTGGTTTGCTCGCATCCTACACAGTTTTGTCAAAGCTAAGATGCGTAATTTATGTTGTACAGAAACTTATCTACAAATCATACCATTTGTGTATATTCTTTTGATAAATGATAATTTGGTTGTAAAATGTACTGTTCTAAAGGAGGTTTAGTGTAATTGATCATTTCTGATCTCATCCTAAAAATTTGATTCCTTGTCGGTTAAGCGAAACAACACATTTCTGCATGATAAATGAATAAATAAATAAATGATGTTCTTTTACTGATACTTTGAAATAATTGCGTGAAGAAGTACACTCTCGCTTTCCATCGAAATATAATGTTTTCGACAGCTGCATTCAAATCTATTTAAAATTCGTGTTCTATTTAATAGTGACGTTGCACGATTCAGAATCATTTTCATCGCGCTAAAGCGTTTATTAGCAATGATAAGCAGTTTGGAAATTGCAACGCAACTGCACATATTCAGGTTATACAATTGCATCAGACTGTGATTGTCTCAATTGGCTATTTGAGGTACTGAATGAGTCCAGCAGTCAGTTTTGTATCATTCTTTCTACGGTCCTTGGTGGCAGTCCTTTTAAACAATTCCCGTGTTTGATTCCCAGCGGGAGCTCTTGTGGTTCGGATTCCATATTGAGCTGTAGGTTCGCGTCTCATATAACGTTGCTGCTGAAATGGCACCAAGTCTAATCTGATCCTCTTGAGTGATCGGCGATCTCCATCACAGAAGCTTCTCATTCCTTCTCTACTACTCTTCACCGATACGTTGACGCAAGCCCTGGTACGGAAAAGGGTCCATAAACGTTCAGAGGCCAATGATCTAACTTATGCAAAAAATTATAGAATTATTAGAGATTTTTTCTGTATAGTGCACCCCTCCTTTATCGGCACCAAAGTGAATGAAAAAATAAGAGCAAGCGACGTTAAACTTAATAATACAGAGGTTTTATACACGCTTTAAAAGTAAGTTACGATACAGTAACTTATAAAACAGTATGCAACTTCCTCCACTTACCTCTTCTTAAAATTTTTGGGTCTGCTTTTGTTTTAGAAGAAACATGTAGCTAAAAAAGGACTTCGTGCATGCAGCTGATCAATTTCATGCTTGTCCTGTTTCCTTTTTTCATTTATAGAATAGAAATTGAGAATTTTGCTTAATGTTGCCAATGAGAAGAGGAATTGCTCATCTCGATTCTAAAACAAACCAAACAAAATCGGAATGAGACTTAACATTTTACATTCGAGACGGTACAAGACTAAATCAAATTATCGTCAAGCGTTGGAGATGAGAATCGAGACGAGACGAAAAGTATCGTAAACATTTCTCGTCTTATCTCGATTCTCGAAATAGTATATGCCACTCTTTAAGTAACAATTGTTCTGTAGACTGAATCTTATACGTTATTTTGTTATTTTGTATTTCAGAGCTCACTGAATTATGGTCTGTGTATATATTTTAGTAGCAAAGCTTTTATAATTACATCTTCATATTCTACAAGTTAGTATATTATGCCTTACTGCTCAATGATATTCAATTATTTTATTACAGTTATTTTCCTTAAACCGTACAGTAGAATACTTTCTACATGAAACTTTAGTGGAAAGCTTTCGTTTAAATTTGGATAGATCTAGAGATGTCTCTTGAAGGTACAAACCCCTTTCCCGAAATCCTTACGTTTAAGCATGTTTTGCCAAACTTTATGGCAACTTTAAATTTTTAATACCATTATTATTATTATTATTATTATTATTATTATTATTATTATTATTATTATTATTATTACTGAAGGTTGTTAATTAAATGGTTCACCCTGTTCCACCTAGCTCCCGCGTAGTGGGCATCATGCTGAACAAACTCCGTGTGTCTAGGTTTTCTCCGGGTTCCGCTTCCTCCCACTTTCTTCATTCCAATTATTTCTTTCATTCTCATCATCGACGTCTTCTGTAGCTTAGCCGGCATAACCATTACTTAAAAGCAAATTTTCTTACGTCTCTTGTGAGTTCAGTATTCTTACTTTCTATATGAAATTTGCCTGGAAACTTTCCATTTTAACATTTGGCTAGTTGTAGGGACGTATGCAGAGGGTATGTTTTGATGGTTTTGACACTTCTCTCCAATCCCGACAATTTTGTAACTTTTCCCTAAGACTAGGGGCGATTTTACAGATTTTAATACAATGTGTCCTCATATGGAATTTATCTTCGATACTCGTATTATTATTATTATTATTATTATTATTATTATTATTATTATTATTATTATTATTACAGAATATTTGAGACCTAAATATTACGTTCTATTCCAATGCAAATAAGCATACTGAAGTTAAGAAAAATAAAAAAAAAAATTTTTGGACCCTCTATAAGGAAAAATTGCCTTATAAGAGATACTTTGGAAGGAAAAGAGGGGGGAAAAGAAGGTGTCAGCTACTGGATAATATGAAAATCGAAACTTCGGATGCCTAAATAGAAACTAAGTAGGATTTGTCTTCATCACCATACATAGTAACACCCTTTCTTTGGGTAAAAGATATTGGATTATGTATGCGTTATATTCATTTTTTAACAAAATATACAAATAAATATAGAAAAAGAATAGTTCCTATTTACCAATTTTTGTTGAACGAATATATGGAACGTGTTGAAAATGGCGAACGAAAATATTATTATTTCTAGTAAGAGGGAAAGAACTTAGTAACAATTCCACAATGACGTTTCAGACAAATTTATGACTCATACTAGGCCTGAAGGATGACCCGTTTGTATGCATGAATTGTTTCCGAAACACGCGAAGTTTTCAGACAGTAGGGATCGAGATTGTAGACTGTGACGTCATGTTGTTAATTTTTCCCCTGTGAAGGAAGTCGTTTCAACTCTAACTTGTAAGAACGAGAGAAATTGACTATTTTTCATGTTGTTATACACCAGAAATATCAACATTCTAAATATCCTCATAGGGAGTCGAACCGCGGACCCCTAACTGACGAAACGAATGCTTAAGCCACAACCCTAAGACTGCTCTTTTAAGTAAGAGTCAAGAAACACTCGTGTATTTAGCAAATTGCAAACGTTTACGATGCCAATATTTTATTAACGATGAAACACTGATTTTGGTCATGTTAAAATATTATAATTCGGAGAATTCAAATTTAAATTTTAAAAAAGACCGAAAGTATTTCTGTAACTTATCTCTATTATATTCGGTTATTCTCGTTGTACAATTATTTCGAGTAACTTGAACGATAGGGACACGATCTCAGATACATCGAGGACATTTAATATTTCAAAGGCTCTCCCACCGGGAATCGAAACTGAGTAACCGCCTACTGAACTATTTGATGGGTGGAATGCCTGGTTCGTTCCCAAGGCAAGTAAGCTTGAGACGGACAACATCGTGCTCGTGTGTTTTCTCGGGACACTCGCACTTGCTCATTCCACCAATTCGTCCATTATAATTGACTTGCTTCAATCATAGTCTTTCTTAACCTAACGGGCATAATCTTTGGACTTTAAACGTAAAGATTTCATTTTCAAGCTGCTAACCCAAACCAATACGAATCGAAAAAAGTTGTATTTTCTATTGCTCATTAACATGTTTTCACAAATATATATATTGTTTAAATATTGAGGTAGTTAGGGATCACTTGCCTGTCAGATATCAATCAACAGATTAATAATTACCTTTTCCAACAAGCAAGACTTTATTTTACATGAATTAAAGATTAGAAATACAAATTTAGATTATGCTCTCTCGCAGGAGACCATTCGTCCAGCTGGGAACCTTATATAAATGACAGCGAGTTTATACAATTGAAAATTACAACTTACGTTATGAATGCTGATATTCCACCCATGTTATGCAGATTGTGGTTGGTTGCTAAGAGATGGACCTTGAACCTCTCCCTTACCTTTTTATATTGTATAAATTTTGTCAGCCAGACCCTGAGGTTCTCCATAACAGCCTTGTTTGTTCTCTTAATTACTTCTTGCGCTACGTGACTGCCGGAGAACCTCATTAGTCCACGATAAGTGTAACTGTTTATTCAAAATTCTTTTGTAATTTTAACTTAAATACACATACTTTTTTTTAATCACTAGAACACAATGTTAAAAAAATATTTTTTTGATATATTTCTTTTTGAAATATTTTTTGATATATTTCTTTTTGAAACCTGTAGAGCTAACTTCTTTTTTTTCACTTATGTCACAGTTTCATTATAGTTCTCCACTGATGAGGAACTGTTCCTGAACATCACCGTAGTGTGTGTCACTCCTTTTTTTCTCATGTCATCACTCATAGTTCTGTCCACACTATATTTATAGACATTGACACTTGAGAACTAGTAGTCTATTGGTATGCACACACATATACATAAAAAAAACAGTTCACATCTGCTAATGTTCATGGATCTCAACACATTAAGTCTGTGGGGAAGTAATGTTGCGACGTAAAGTCCAAACTGTGGGGGGGTTTGTCGCAAACTTGATCGAGACTGGAACTCAGGCATGGGAGAGTTCCCGTGGCTTCAAACGGACTGGGAGCGCAGGCAGCGTAGACCACTGTGGTTCCTCCAAGGTTGAACATGGGCATGGTTTGCTGTTTGTGGCTCCAGTAGTGCTGACGAACCCAGGCAAGGGAGATTTCCTTGGGGCTCCAACTGGGCTGGTGGACACAGGCATGGTTTCTCAGCTGGTGGCTTCAATTGGGCTGACGAACACAGGCATGGTTTCCGGCTGCTGGCTTCAATTGGGCTGACGAACCCAGGCAAGGGAGATTTCCTGGTGGCTCCAATTGGACTGATGAACACAGGCATGGTTTCTCAGCTGGTGGCTTCAATTGGGCTGACGAACACAGGCATGGTTTCCGGCTGCTGGCTTCAATTGGGCTGACGAACCCAGGCAAGGGAGATTTCCTGGTGGCTCCAATTGGACTGATGAACACAGGCATGGCTTCATGGTGTACTGCTGGTGGCTTCAGTTGGGTGACTGGAACTTCGGCGGTGGAGGTTCCTGGTTCCTTGCTGTGCCTTGGTTGTTGAAGGGTGGCAAAGGGATGTCGGGATATGGTAGTGGTGAAAAGGGATTTTTGTACTTTTCATATTATTCTTTATACCAGATTGTATATATTTTAAATAATTATCATTTTTGAGGTTCAGTAGTGTTATAGTGTGTATTTCAGTGCACAAGATGAAATATGTACTCTGTCTCTTGCCTTTTTTTTTGTTTCAATAGGAAAAAAGGCAGTCTAAGACGGGTCCTCCTCTGAAAATATTAATTAGAAGGAAAATGGTAAAAAGGGAATACTCATGATGCGCGTTGTAATTTTGTTGGAGATAAGCTTACGAGCAAATTTAGACTTTTTTTGTTTTTGTAATTGCGACTGGGGGTATATGAAGGATGTGCGATTGGAATGCTAGACTCTGTTTGTGGATAGTGGGATACTGTGGAATTTTGGATTGTAGGTGGGAGGGGTCGTAATGCAATGGGGGTATGTGTAGGTAGCTTTTGTACGCTAAGTAACGTTTGCAACAGAATATTCCTAGAGTGATAAGCAATAACAGTGTTCGAGGTGTCACTGTCAGGAGTGTGATATCAAAGAATGAAAGGGCTAGTATGGGGGTAGGGAACAGAAGTAAGAAGGCAAATCGCATTCTGAAAAGATATAAAAGAAAAAAAATAATGTAATTGTGTCGAGGGAATGGCTTCTGGATTCGAACTGGGTACCGAGAGTTGGAAGGATTTAAAATGTCTGTAGAGGATAACAAAAATACCGAGTTGGTAATCGTTATGAGAAATTGTAATGACGTCATTGAAGTACTTATAGGTATTGAGTATTGATTTACAAAATAAGGCATTATTAACTAAAAGAATTGTATAAAAATTTATTGGTACTCGTGCTTGTGAAAAGAGCAGACATAGAAAGCTAACAGTATATTGAACCAAAATTAAATCCTTTATTTCCTGTTTGGGTATTTTTGTGGAAAAATGCAAACTTTCTCCTCATTAAAGGAATGTGTGTGTGTGAGTAATTGAACACGTTTGCCGTTGCTAATCGACCTTGGGGATGCTGATTTCAAAAGTGAAACTTTTCTCGCGCTGTGATTGACTGTTTTAGAGCCGAAGGAATTTGTTTATGCTATTAACAGATTTGTACAATTAGTATGAGTTGGGATGGGGAAGGGTTGACTTTGTTGGTGCTATGCGAGTGATTGATGTGATGTTAGGTTATGTGCCTTGGATATGTGGGATAGTGAAAAAAGGTGTGGAGTGATAAAATATGAAGTGTTTAAGTTAATGAAATTAATTTGTTTGAGGGTAGGCGAAATGAAAGAAAATCGTTTGCTGAAAAATGACTATTCAACGTACCGGACTGGTGAAATAAAGGTTGGTAAGTACCAGAACTAATGTGCGTGGTTTAATAATTTGTGATATTTACCCGTCGTTATATGCGCAGTGTAGGAACTAGTATAAACACATAAATAATTAATTTGTTGTATATTGATGTTTATATTATTTAAGTGTGAGACGAAGGCGGTAACTGAAATAAAGTGTCAATATTACTCAATTTCCATCTTGGTAGTTTATTTAATCACGGATATGTGTTTAGGAATTGTTTATATTTAGTAACGAATTTAGGATTGCTCTCTGTATCCGGAATGAATAATTTTAATCTATTTTTCGCCATACTGACAATCTTACCATCCGTGTCAAGTTGATAAGTGTTGGAGTCAAGCTTGTTTAATAATCTATATGGCCCGTTGTAAAGTGACCGAAGGGGACCACATTCGTCCTTACGCGTTGCTAATTTTCTTAACCAAGACTTGAGAGCCAGGAAGAAACTCCGTGGAAGCCTGATTTGTCTCATTTTTTTCTTTCAAACGTTGAAAGGCTTGTTCCTTCCTATATTCCAATAGATCACGAAACTCATTTAGCATGGCTAATCTGTCCGCAACATCCGGGGGTGGGTCAATGGTAGGGAGAATATTTTGCAAAGGAAAGCGCGGTTCACGTCCGAATAAGATGTAAAAAGGTGATACTCCATAGGCAGTTAGGGGGCTTTGGTTGATGGTCGCTGTGGCCCTTTTTAACCCTCGAGAAGTCGCGCTGAAAAAGTAACGCGAGTAGTCGCGCGCGGTCAAAAGGACCGCAAGAACATAATGCGTTGCAAATATTGTTTTAAATATTTTTTCTTGTATTAGAAACGTAATTTTGTATATTTTCTGATTAAGAGGGATTAAAATAATGCAAATAAGAGGGATTATAATAAGTTTTACAGTAGTAACTATTAGTGGAACCCACTATTAGACATGTACTGTTTTCTTTTTTATTTCTTATTTGGAATAAAATGTTTTTTTTTTCGTTACATATTTCTTTAGATAGATAACTACGCACTGGTTTTATTGAAAATTCTAATTCTGATGACGATCTTTTGTTTTTGTCAACTCTTTGGTTCGTCTAAAATTAGAAATGCAATAGTAAATTAGTAAAATAAATACTATATACACATAACAATAAAACAAAGCTTCAAAGCGTATTTTACATTAAATTATAGCTCACTCGTAGCTAAGCGGTTAGCATACACTCCTTTGGCGTAGAACTTCCGGGTTCGATTCCCGGTGGGATCTCATGTGGTTCGGATCCCACGTTAAGCAGTAGGTCTACGTCTTACATAGCCTTCATGCTGAAAGGGGCGCTAAATTGAAATCAAATCAAATTTGCATTGAATTATTTTACGGTCATATTATTTTAAAACTTCACCTATACAACACTACATTGAATTATTCTAGGTTATATTCAAATTTACACTGTTTTACACTTCGTCGTCGCTTATTTCGGCCTCTGCTGCGCTGACAACATTCGGGGAATCGCTGGTCATTTCTGGGTTTGAGATCTTCAGACTGGCTCGCAGACTCCTCACTTCTACTTTGGTGTTCACTCACTTATACATTATCTTTTTTTGTTATGATCTTTCTCAGACAAAACTTCCACGAGATCATCATGGCTGATTTATCCGAATAGTCCATTCCTAACATTTCCCGCCGTTCTTTTAAGCTGCTCATTTCTAATTTCCTCTTTTTCCATACTTGGTATCAGTTTGTTAACTTTGTCGACCTCTCTTCCATACATTAAAATAATATTTATGTTTATAAAGCTTAAAACATCTCCAAAGCAAAGGTCACGTGCAGAGCGGAACACAGAGAAAAAAACATTACACGGTTAGTCGCGCGCGGTGGAAAGCACCGCAGAGTCACTAAACAATCACTAGTAGTTAAACTAAACAAAGGATAAGGGAGTGATTGAGCAGGAATGTTCCTGAAGGTTAGGGGTAAGATTAGGTAGACGATGGAGTCTGTCGGACAAACAGAGTGGGCACACGATAAAAAATAATTTCGCTGCGGTGCTTTTGACCACGGCGCGACTACACGAGGGTTAAGAAGTTTGGCCACTGTCGCTGATTGTCTCTTGTTAAGAATTTGAAAACTGTTTGTAAGTTCGCGATGCGAGACTCGACTTGATCAATTGTTTTATGGGCGCCTGGTAGTGCGTACTTAATTTTGATACCCATAGAATATAGAAAAGCTTTGGTTTTTGTACTGGTGGGGTAGATTGTTGATCTGTATAAATAATCTCCATGACACGAAAGGGAATTATTAACTCATGCGTTATGAATTCTATAAAAGCATCTGAGGTAGGTGTCTTTATTGGTTTGGTTACTGTATATGATCAATGTAGGTCAGTAGCCACATAGAAATGGGTAAATTCATCTCCTTCTGATGGCAGTAATTTACCACAAATGTCTATTTGCCACGTGGAGAAGAGATTAGTGGGGGGCAATCTTTGCACGTGATCAACAAGTTTCTGGTACTTGTGTTTGAAGTATCCACAGTCTAAACAGGACTGTAATTTATTGTGAAGCCAGCTTTTAAGTTAGGTGTGTAATATTTGTTGCG
This sequence comes from Thermobia domestica, assembly GCF_964235325.1. Taxonomy (NCBI): domain Eukaryota; kingdom Metazoa; phylum Arthropoda; class Insecta; order Zygentoma; family Lepismatidae; genus Thermobia; species Thermobia domestica. The sequence goes on along the minus strand of NC_137461.1, from coordinate 188,552,284 downwards.
AATGAGATAATATAGCTTCAGATACCCAGGATGAATCAACGAGTTGTTGTGAAATTCATAAAAAATAGTAGCAAAATTTTGGGTACACAAAGTAAAGTGCGCGGCTGGGTCGGGGAATACATTTTGCGATACAATAGGTTGTTCTGAAAAAAGTATTGTTTATTCCAAGTCTCGTAATGTTTGTTCGTACGGTCTGCAGTAATGAGTGCGGTGATAATTTTTGAAAAATATGGGTCGTTACGTTGAAGTTGAGATATGTCTGTTTTTGTGTCTAAGGCTAACAGATGATAAGGATGCACGTCCGCGTCTAATAGCTGTAAATCTGTTTCATCGAAAGGTAATGGATTCCTACTTAATAAGTCACTTACCGGATTGTGGGCAGAGCGCACGTGAAGCAATGTAAAATCATATTGGTTAATCTGTTCCAACCACCGTAAAATTTTTGGCGTCAATTGTGTGGTGGATTTTAAAGCAAATAACTATTTATTGTCTGTTACTAAAGTGAAATGGTGGCCTAATAAATATTTCTTAAATTTCGTTAGTGCAAAGAAAATGGCAAATAAATCCAAATTATAAATAGGAAGTGGTCTTATGCGTTGTGGGTGTCTTGCCGATATATAACATACCGCGTGATAGTCTTTTTCTCCTATCTTTCTCTGAAACAAACATGCGCCAACGCCATCTGTTGACGAATCGCACATTACCATGTGTTCTGTGTTTTCAACGCTGTAAAGCTGTAGTATAGGTGGGTTAACTAAAAGTTGCCTCATGCTTTCAAATACACTTTCCATATCAGGAGTCCATTGTAACTTTTTTGGGTTCCCCCGGAGGGCCTTGTTTAGGGGCTCAAGTTTTTGCTAGATGAAAGGGATGTGGTTCCTGTAAAAATTAACACTAGCAAGCCATCCGCGTAATTTTTTGATTGTTGTGGGCTTGGGTAGTTTAGTGATAGCGTCTAGTTTGGCCGGATCAGGCTTCAAAGAACCGTGAGGAACAATGCGTCCAAGACATTTTACCGAGGTTACTCCGAATTCTGATTTATCTATATTAAATAGCAATAAGTGTTTTTCTGCTAGCTCCAAGACTTGGTCAAAAATTTCTAGCAAATGTGAGTATGAAGAGGAATAAATGTAAAAGTCATCTACATACAAAAAAAAGTTTTTGGCAGGAATGTCACGGTAAATAGTACGTAAAATACGTTGTAAATTGATAGTAGAGTTTTTGTGGCCTTGTGGCTGTACGCATAGTTCGTACTGTGAATGTGGTAAATTTAAGTCACGAACTGAAAAAGCAGTACTAGGGCGGTTTTCTTCTGCAAGGGGACACTGGAAAAACGACTGAGATAAGCCAAGGAGTATGATTCACTTGGCTTCTGCCATAGAATCCAATACTTCCTGTATTAGTTGAATAGCATCAGCTATGGAGTGGCATTTACCAGATAACGTGCGTAAATCAAGTACAACACGAAGGTCTCCTTTTGAGTTCGGTTTAACTATTGCTAAGATGTTATTCCAGTACTGGGACGAGGAGGGCTGTATGATGCCTTGTTCTAAAAATTGCAAAATCTTTTCTTTCAGTTTGGGGCACAGTCTATGCGGAATTGTGTATTGACGATTGACAAATGGTTGACAATCAATGAAGTCTAAGAAGACACTAAAAGTCTTAATTTTTGTGAAGTCCGTAGGAAACCATTTAAATGTCGTTACTCTCTTTTTCAGAACATCCAACATTTGTTGTTTTTGAGTAGGAGAAAGATCCGGATTGATATTGAATTTCATGAAATCAATATAGTCTTTTATTTTGGCCATGCGTTCTATTCGGTTCTCTTCTGCATGTTTCTCGGTTGGTTCATACAGCTGAATTACTGAAAACACATTTGACTCCTGTATGTCCTTTGGAAGTATTGTGCCCAATGCAATGGGCGTTCCCTCTGGTCATAATTAGATAAATTTACAATAGGGATTGCAAGGTTATCAGTTAATATTGCTGAGTGTACCGTGTAGCATCCCTTAAAATTTTCATGAATTGGCGAATGAATATAAAAATGCTTAATGTCTGAGTGTAACGGAATATGCAGTTTGAGCATGCCTACTCCTTGCGCCGGGATTGTTTGCGTTTTGGCAGTGTGGAAAACAAATATTTGTTTTCAGGAGAACTTGCTTGTAACATTTGTTAGTAGATGTACCTGTGCGTTACTGTTGGGAGGAGGGGTGGGGGTTTCTTACCGAAATGTTCTAATGATAAAGTTCTATTGTTATAATCTAAGTGTGCCAGATGTTCTTTCAAGAATTGATTACCCAGAATGATGGGACAGGAACGTAAGGGCATTATGCGAAAAGGTATTGAAAAATTATAACCCTGTATATTTACCGTTAATGTCACCGCATGGGTGAAGGTAACCCAGATATGCCGTTTAGTACTGTAGTTAGTGGGAAAGGCTTTACCTGAGGGGGTACTAAATGACTGGGGAGTAAATTTAATTCTGCGCCTGTATCTAATATTAGAGAGTGTGTTTTCCCTGAGATTTTCCCTTGTATGACGTTAACTGATGCTGAAAGATTATAGGTACCTGTAATGTGCATTTTTTGTGGAAATGCGGTTTGGGGTTCATTTCTAACTCTAGCAGTTGCAATGTGTGCGTAGTAGCACTTTGTGAAGTGGTAGTGTATCATGTGATACCATATGATTATCTAGATTGACAGGGGGTGGAGCATCTGTCCCCCTAATTTTCCCCGTTTTTTGAACTAGTGTCCGTGGAAGGTAAGGAAGGCAAAGGAGTGGTAGCATAATGTTGAGTAGGGACTTGAGATGGGGGGAGTAATTGGGATAAAAATAGGGTTAGGGGTAGTACCCAGAGAAAGGATGTGGGTAGACTGGAGGGTACATCGATGCAAAATTCGTTGATGCGGAAAAACCCCTTGATTGTTGGTTATTGGAATTTCTAAAGGAAGGCCGTAGTTTTTTTCTTAAAATGTTTTTGCTGTTTTGATTGGTTCGTGGGCTGCGATTTAGAACTTTGGCGGTTGCTCTGACATGCACAAATTTTGTCCTCAGACTTCTTAATTGCGTCGTCTGACTTTTGATCACAGGGGGACTGCCTGTGCTTATTAGAACAGCAATGATGATCTGTGGCAGTATTTTTGACTGCTGGTAGTCGCTATGTCTACTGGGGGATTGATGAAAGGACGCCCGTTTTGGCCTGCGAAAGTGGTCCGAACAACAGCTATTATTCGGATATGAAGAGCGGTTAAATGAGCTAGCGTGTGCATCCTCCGTAAATGCCACAGTGTGCTGTACTGGCTGGGCATTCATATGTGTATTAACTTGAAATTGGAGGGCATCTAGGCGAGCAATGATATTTTGAAGTGAATCATTCGCCGTTTGGGAAATACTGGTGGAAGGCGGAGGAATATTGGAAACAGCAGGCAGGCTTGCCAACCGTCTTTGTGCTAATCTATCGGCTTGTTCCCTAGTAGAGGCTAGAGTAATTAATTCTGCAAAGTTGCGAATGTTTTTTTGAGAAAATTCAACTATGTGATGTGGCAGCATTCCTGTAATAGCATTTAATAAAAATTCGTTAAAGCTAGGAGGGTTCTCTATTTGGGTAGACAAATATTTTTTGGCGTATAAGTAATGCAAAAGAGATTCGGAAGGGTCCTGAACCCTAGACCTATATGTTTCTGTTGCTGATATAGCCAAGTTGTTGGACCAAATTGTTTCAAAAATTTGTTTTTAAGATCTGTCCATGACAAAGCGTCTAACCCGGCAGTGGTTTGATACCAGTAAAGGGTACATCTGCTAGACACAACGAAAAAATATTTTTCATTCTATCTTCTGACCAACCAGATATTTTTGCTGTGCGTTCGAAATTCGTTAGAAACAAATCTGCCCTCTCTAAAGGTGTGCCCGCAAATATTGTGAGAGAGTTGGGGTTAACCGAAACGGATGCGGAGCCTAACGTGACAGAGGTTGAAGGTTGGCAAACTGTATGGGAAGGAGTATTAACTACAGGTTCTGGAGTTATAGAATGGGGTGTAGTGCTGTTAGCGTGTAGGTTAATGGAGGTAGCAGGAAGAGTCGTCGAAGACTGCGGGGCTACTACGTGACCGTTTATGTCCATCGTTTGCGCAAGACTACGTGTTATTGGTATTATAGAATACTAGAATACACTCGAAAATATATTGGTAAAAAAAAAAAAAAGAAAGAAAGAAAAAAAACAAAAAAAAAGCAAATGCACTGAAAGAACTATACCACTGCACTGAAAGAACGTCCAAAAGGAAGAAACGAAAAAATATAAGTCTGGTATAAAGAAAACTGCTGTCATTTAATATAGAGCCCCAGCTGTATTCTTTCGTCTGGGAGCCATGTTTAAATAATGTGCCTGCAAATATTAATTAGCAGATTAATAATTACCTTTTTCAACAAGCAAGACTTTATTTTACATGAATTAAAGATTAAAAATACAAATTTAGATTATGCTCTCTCGCAGGAGACCATTCGTCCAGCTTGGAACCTTATATAAATGACAGCGAGTTTATACAATTGAAAATTACAACTTACGTTATGAATGCTGATATTCCACCCATGTTATGCAGATTGTGGTTGGTTGCTAAGAGATGGACCTTGGACCTCTCCCTTACCCTTTTATATTGTATAAATTTCGTCAGCCAGACCCTGAGATTCTCCATAACAGCCTTGTTTGTTCTCTTAATTACTTCTTGCGCTACGTAACTGCCGGAGAACCTAATTAGTTCACGATAGGTGTAACTGTTTATTCAAAATTCTTTTGTAATTTTAACTTAAATACACATACATTTTTTAATCACTAGAACACAATGTTAAAAAAATATTTTTTTGATATATTTCTTTTTGAAACCTATAGAGCTAACTTTTTTAGCTTATGTCACAGTTTCATTACAATATATATATATATATATATATATATATATATATATAGAGAGAGAGAGAGAGAGAGAGAGACCGAGAGAGAGAAAATGGGGAATCCTAATTCCATTCAAAAGTGAAACAGCAGACTCATAATACCTTAACCTAAAACGAAACAACTACATGTTGTTTGGAACTTTTCTAGAATATGTACGGATATTCTGAAAAGTGCCAATGAGAGTTTGATTGGATCAGTGAGTCAGTGGGTCGAGTTTTCTGGGTGTCAGTGGGTCGTGGGTCAACAGCATGTAACCCACTGCGACCCACCACCTACCGTGACCCACTCTGCTCACTGCATTGTAGACAGCATCTTCTAAACACGTTTCTTTTAACACTCGATCCTAGCCATAGAAACTAAAAACACGTTTCTGATTGGTTGCAGTTTGCGATTGTCCAAACCAGGCCCGCAACTAGAGGGGGCTAGGGAACATGCCTCCATAAAATTTTTGTGGCACCTCCAGACCTCAACACAGAAAACAAAATTTAGATATGTGTAAGAGAATTTTTAATCACTTCTCCCCTCGCTAACATATTCATGGCCCCTCTAAGCCTCTGTGGCTGGTTGCGGGTCTGGTCCAAACCTGGTGTATGTATTGTGCATTATAGTTGTAAGAGAAGAAAATTATCACTTTGTTGGAGTTGAAGAAGAAGATTGAAGAAGCAGTTGAGGTTAAATTTATATCATGGTAGTCAAGGTGGAACAAAACGAGTCCTGCGTGGTTTCTAATCCATTCCTACTACTACTTCTTCTTATACAGTGGAATCGTATAGCAAAACTGCACACGTAACGTAAATAAATCACTTTTTTGGTTATTATTTGTTTATAAAATTGGAAAAAAAAATCCTTGGCCCGAGTTTGAACCCACGCCAAAAGCAATTATAATTACTAGCGTATTGCGCTAGCACACACGGCCACGAAGACCGCCAGTAACAGTTCCTTCATTTCTGCTGTATTTACATACGCTACGTGGCAAGAAACTGATAATTGCAACTAAGCAAACCCCGTATTTAGCTCCTATGAGTAGAGTCGAGCGTGATTTAAAAATATGCTTCTGAACACTGGCGAATTTGTGTACGTTTTACTTTCAAGTCCTGCATTTTCGTTTTTCCATTTGTTTCTGTTTACGGACCTGAGATTAGTATCCCTAAGTGAAGAAAGAACTTGAGGCATTTTTGGACATTAATATTTGTAATTATAATAATAGCAATAGGACTTATACTACTACTTGGCTTTCGAAACTATGAGTTTTTAGAGGAGCTAACTACAGAAAAAAAATATTTTTGAATCACTGTAATATATAAATTATTATATAAAAAATGAAGTAACTATGTGTGCCTAATCATTACGGTCAAATTGCAGTCAAATGAAACGAATTTTGGTATATAGTTAGGCTTTACTTCAAAATTGGATGTAATCATATTGCTTTCATTATAATAATATCCTAAGGTATAGTGGGGATCCGAATTTTTGCGAAAAAAATTGAGTATCTTACAAGCCGTTCAACTTATGGAGCTGAAATTCAGTATATTAACTCTTTATTGAAAATGAACAGAACGTCTCCTAGCATTTTTTAAACTTCTCCTTTATGTGGAGGAGCGGCACTTTATATATACAATGGTATATTGATAATGGGTTAGTCTGTAAAAATAATTGAAAACGATCGATATTAGTTGAGACACAAACAATACAGTGCTTCGCATCATATATCCAAATCCATATATGCTTACCATCAGGGACGGATCCAGAACGCACTTCTGCTGGGGCGGTTGGTTGTAAACTGCTAGTAAGAGCTACTTTTAAAAGCTCCGAACTCTAGGTTTTATTTATACATAAAGTAAGAGAGTTTCCTCTTCTGAGGGGCGATCGCTCCCCTGCGTCCGCCCCTGCTTACCATGCCCTTTCTACTATAATAATTGCTGAAGCTTGTTTATTATATGGAGCGTTTAGAGCACAGAGCAATCAACCCATAAAGTTGTGAGAAAAATAGATATAAAATTTGTAATGTAAGCTTCTGTACGTTGGTCTACTTACCTTGATTTGGGACTTTAAAAATTCTATCCGTTTTTCCACTTAAAAATATCGATAATTCAGCAAGGAAATAATTAGACCATGATAATTTAATTGAAATTCATCGTAATTTTATCCATGACAAACACTTTACCATTTTATATCGTAAAGGTCAGATCCATCGTTATTGTAACATCGGTGCTTGAGCGAAGAAATTCAAACTCGGATTACTTAGAATTTCACAACCTGGTTATATTACAGGTGTAAGCTCTTTAGTCGGTAAAGAGGCCGTGGATCATGTGTCAGAGTTGATGATGATGTGTTCTGGTGGGTCAATGGTTCATGATGGATGGTGGGTCGGAGTGGGTGATAATGGGTCACGGTGGGTGGTAGATCAAGTTTTCATTGACTCACGCCATCTCTGGGTTAACTGGTTTGGGTTCGGTTTAAACTTGAAACAGAATGGGTCCGTTTATTTCAGAAAACGAACCGTAATTTGGTTCAGTTTTGTTTGAAAACAGACACTATATTGCTACTTTTAAGAATATCCTACACATTTTGGAGAAGTTCCAAACGACCTGTAGTTGTTTCGTTTTAGGTTAAGGTATTATGAGTCTGCTGTTTCACGGAATTAGGATTCCCCATTTTCTCTCTCTCTCTCTCTCCCTCTCTCGATATATATATATATATATATATATATATATATATATATATATATATATATATATATATATATATAGTGAAAATGTGTTAATGAGCAATAGAAAATACAACTATTTTCCGTTTCGGATCGGTTTGGGTTAACAGCTTGAAAATGAAATCTTTACGTTTGATGCCCAACGATTACGCCTGTTAGGTTGAGGAAGACAAGCAAGTGAAGTATGATGGAGGAATTGGTGGAATGAGAAAGTGGGAGTGTCCCGAGAAAACCCACGAACACGATGTTGTCCGTCTCAAGCTTACTTGCCTTGGGAACGAACCAGGCACTCCACCCATCAGATAGTTCAGTAGGCGGGTACTCAGTTTCGATTCCCGGTGGGAGAGCCTTTGAACTATTAAATGTCCTCGATGTATCTGTATTCATGTCCCTGTTACACCGTGCTCGTGGGTTTTCTCGGGGTTCTCCCGTTTCCTCCCACTTTCTTCATTCCACCATTTCACTCATCTCTCATTATCACCGTCTCCTTTAGCCTAACCGGCATAACCGTGGGACGTTAAACTTAAAGATTTCATTTTCATGTCCCTGTCGTTCAAGTTTACTCGAAATAACTGTACAACGAGAATAACGAATATAATAGAGATAAGTTACGGAGATAATTTCGGTCTTTTTTAAAATTTAAACTTGAATTCTCTGGACTATAGTATTTTATCATGACCGAACTCAGTGTTTCATCGTTAATAAAATATTGGATCGTAAACGTTTGCAATTTGCTACATAGACGAGTGTTTCTTGACTTTTACTTAAAGAGCAGTCTTACGATAGTGGCTTAAGCATTCGTTTCGTCAGTTAGGGGTCCGCGGTTCGACTCCCTATGAGGATATTTAGAATGTTGATATTTCTGGTGTATAACAACATGAAAAATAGTCAATTTCTCTCGTTCTTACAAGTTAGAGTTGAAACGACTTCCTTCACAGGGGAAAAACTAACAACATGACGTCACAGTCTACAACCCCGATCCCTACTGTCTGAAAATTTCGCGTGTTTCGGAAACAATTCATGCATACAAACGGGTCATCCTTCAGGCCTAGTATGAGTCATAAATTTATCTGAAACGTCATTGTGGAACTGTTACTAAGTTGTGGAATTGTTACTAAGTTCTTTCCCTCTTACTAGAAATAATAATATTTTCGTTCGCAATTTTCAACACGTTCCATATATTCGTTCAACAAAAATTGGTAAATAGGAACTATTCTTTTTCTATATTTGTTTGTATATTTTGTTAAAACATCAATATAATGCATACATAATCCAATATCTTTTACCCAAAGAAAGGATGTTACTATGTATCGTGATGAAGATAAATCCTACCTAGTTTCCGAAGGTTCGATTTTCATATTATCCAGTAGCTGACCCTTTTTTCCCCTTTTCCTTCCAAAGTATCTCTTATAAGGCAATTCATCTGTATGGAGGTCCAAAAAATTTCTTTTCATTTTTCTTAACTTCAGTATGCTTATTTGCATTGGAATAGAACGTAATATTGAGGTCTCAAATATTCAGTAATAATAATAAGAATAAGAATAAGAAGAATTAAATTAAAAGTTTTAAACTAATAATAAACTAACTTGTAGAATATGCAGATATGATTATAGAAGCTTTGCTACAAATATATATATATATACAGACTATAATTCAGTGTGCTCTGAAATACAAAGTAACAAAATAACGTATAAGATTTAGTCTATAGAGCAATTGTTACATAAAGAGTGGCATACACTATTTCTAGAATCGAGATAAGACGAGAAATATTTACGATACGTTTCGCCTCGTCTCGATTCTCACCTCCAAAACTTGACGATAATTTGAGTTAGCCTTGTCCCGTCTCGAATGTAAAATATTAAGTTTCATCCCGATTTTGTTTTGTTTGTTTTAGAATCGAGATGAGAAATTTCTCTTCTCATGGCCAACTTTAAACAAAACCGAAATATTTTTTGCCCAATATCACGTTTCTGCTTGTGATGGTATGAACTGAGCAATAATAAGTTTCTAATTTTTAATCTTCTACGAGATAATTATTATTATTACTATTATTATTCCTGAAGATTTTATAATTCAAGTATTAAGATATCCGAGTATTCAAGTATCTGAGTATAATAAAACGTGTGTCATCGCCGATCAATCACCATCAAAATTCCTTAAGTAAAAAAAAAAAAAAAAAAAAAAAAATGCCCGACGTAGATTCGATCCAAGAACTTCTAAATTACTGGTCAAGCGCATTGACAGCTGAACCACGATCACTACGCTGTAAGTAATTTGCCTTTAGTCTGGCTACGTTAGGTTTCTTTGTCTCCGCTTGCAAAGTTGTATGTTATTTTTCTTCGTTTCAAAAGGTCTTTCGTATTTCTTTTATGATGATATCATGAGTTGTTCTTAAACCTTTCGTTCGCAAGTTCGTTTCTTCTCCACACGAAACCACAGATATGACAGATTTAATTCTCATACTCTCCATTTGTTTCAAAGTAGTCCCCATTACTTGGTCAAAGACATGTCCGCTACGATACATGCGTCCTTCCGTTTTCGGTGAGTGTCGCACTGTGACTTGACTTTTTCCTTTTATACATGGTGAAACGTTCATCATGTGATTAAAGTTCCAGAGAGTATGTTTAATTTTTTGCTGTGTGCAGGCTTTTAGATGCAGATTTAGTTAAGTATTCAGTAATTTCATAATAAAATACGTTGATATATATATATATATATATATATATATTTACTATTCATTGTTGTATTAATTAGGGAAAATGTATTATTTCTGTATCATCGTTGTCGTGATTTCTTTGTCTTGTTTTTCATGAACCTGGAAAGGTCTGTGTTGCTAAAGTTGCTAAAGAGAAAATTTCAGAAAAGATGTGGAACCCCAGGAAATTCTTTCCCGTAAATTTCGTCGCTGGTAGCATATAGTATACATTAAACACACGAAAAGTATGATAGTTTAGTATATAAAGAATGTATCATAAACTCCTGTAAGAAGGAAAGTCAGTTCCTACCCCCTCTCCCTCCCCTCCGTCTGGCGTCGTTACTGTTACCTATACGGTTAAAAGCCGAAAATTTGTCAGTCCTTAGTTGGAAAATCATACGGAATAATTATAAACGATTCATCGGGTTTGAATGGGCTGTATTAAGAAAAGTGTATAACACATACAATAACAAGTGATTCATGAAAATACATAGAAATTGTCCACGTTTCAGACATACACGTACAGTTACAAATGTTTAATATAGCTTTTTTTTCGTCACGCGACACACATTTGTGTGCTGCCTGAATGAAGAACTTGCAAGCCGTTTAATTGGGTGATGTTCTGAAGTTGACTTGGCGCTTTTTCCATGGCCTCCTAGATCTCCCTATCTGAGTTTGTGATTGTATCCTTTGGAGCATGTGAAAGATACAATTTATGAACCTCTACTACTAACAAATCTCCAGGTTTGCATTACAGCTGCATTTACGAGCATTAGTAGGGATATGCTAGAGTGCGTGTGGGTGTGAACTAGATTACCACATAGATTTGTGTCGTGTGACGGAAGGAAGCCACATCGAACATTTGTAACAGTATGTCTGAAACTGAAACTTGGAACAGTTTCTATATACATACATTTTCATATCATTCGTTATTGTGTGTGTTATACATTTTTTAACACTGCCCTTTCAAACCCGATCAAATATTTAAACCCGACATTTTGACCAAAATAACGTAAGATGCTTCATGTAGATCATCTTGAGTCTAATTTAATCAACTGTTTTTCAAGAAGTGGCCCAACTTTTTGAAAAGTTTTAAAAAGTTCGAAGTTCAACAGTTTGTAATTTGAGCCAATATGTGAGCTTTAAGGCATTAATTAGCATAACTTCAAGATGAGGAGAATATTTTACTAGAAAATTACTCATATTATACGTTACTCCTTTTTTTATCGTAATTTGTACACAGTTCCAAAGTACTTGTAATGTAAGGTAAATAATAATTTCATGTGAAGTACTCAAAGTGCGCAATTTACCCTAATATTGGGACAGTATGCACATATACAAGAAATGAGCGCATATGTACGACTGAGTATATTAGTAAATCACTTTAAATATAATTACAATATTTAATTGTAATTACAAAGATGTAGTATATGTAAAATAGAAAACAAATATGTGGGCGAAGTAGGGTAACTACATGGCAAATAAAAGTTTACCTACGAATCAGATATTGATAATAAAACGTAATGATAATGTGACTATCATCTACAAACTCAAAATAGTTGAAACAAGTAATTCGTTCACCACTGTTACCGTGTTATTTCAACTGTAAGGCTATAAATATATAGTGCATATAAGAACAAGAGAGGCACTCATATAAAGGTTTCCAGAAAATTCATGCGCTCACAAAACTAATTTTGTGACGGATTACATAAAATATAACACGTTGTTCTTTACTTAGTATACATGTCAAATATACCGCTTAAAGTTTTGCTCATAGCAAGAAAAACTGACAACTAATATACATTCTCACTGTCAGTTACTAAGTATATATGATGAGCTAGGAAGGCTTTGGTGTTGAAATAAGACGCTAATAGTGGTAGGCAATTTGAATGCTTTTAACACCTTCAATTCCCGGCGGGAGCTCATGTGGTTCGGATTCCACGTTAATCAGTAGGTCCACGTCTCATATAGCCTCGCTGCTGAACGGGACGCTAAACTAAAATCACCTCACCTCACCTGCTTTTAACACCATTTTTTGCTGTGTAAACAGAAAGAATCTAGATCGAACTAATAGTCATGGTCAAAATACAGTAGTTGTTTGGATCAATGAAGCACGGTTGAAATGGACTTCAGTAGCGCCATCTTAGCGTTCCTATCACATTCTGGGGATAATTTGGCAAAATTGAGACAATGTTAATATAGTATAAACTGCAGTATTTCTTATACATTGGACTTGATACTTAATATGCGTATCTCTCGATCTGCTTAATTACGCGGTTTTTTTTTCTTTCTAGTAATTATTTGTACAATATCTTGAGGTTACATCAATCTTACTAAAACAGAAAACTTTTTTTTTCGTACTATTCAAAATTTGATTTCTGCAACAGCTCTTCTACAAAGTACCTTCACATACCACACTCACCATATTGACGAATGCCACCAATTACGGATTACATAGTACTACTTTTTTTTTTTTCGTATGTGCATATTGTCCCAAATTACAATACTAGACGGAAAGACTAGCACAAAATATTACGTTTTGTTACATTGTTTGTTGTTTTAATTTCGCCCCAACTTCCAAGTACATAAAGCAAACTAATAGAAAATGAGAAAACTCCGACTTGAACACAAATTACGAATTACTGAAAGTACAATGTGATACGAAATATAATGAGTAACTCCTCTTGGATTTATCGTAACATTCTTATTATGCTCAATGAATAAGACACCTCATAATGGGCAAAAAATGCCATAATAAGTTTAATATATTACACTGTATTAAGTTCGATCATGACTTAAGTTTGAGGATTATAAGGTGCGCTAGTAGCCCTCTGCGTAAGTCAAAAGAATGAGTATTCTTGTTATGGGTTCTTTTGTTTTTCTTTTCTCAGACAATCTACTACATATATTTATGTATTGTTTCTGTTTCAGATATATTGCGAATATCAGACAAACTTATAAAGAATGGACCAACAACTGTTACTCACACAGACTATACTTTACATGAGAGTGATTTTGTTCGAGTGTCATGTAAAACTAATGGTGCCAAGTAAGTATTTATTTTTAAAGCTAATATTTTTTAGTTTATTGGAACACTTCTGGTCACAAAAACGTAGATTGTCCGAAAAATTGAACCTAGGTGCATACGTCTCTCGGATCTGTACTTAGAAGGAAATTTACTTTCCCTCCATTGTGACAAAGTGTATCATGCGCAGTCTTACAAAAGCAGTAGACTATCATCTTGTATCATCTTGTTGCCCCTAAGTAAATATATAGTTGGCATATAGAATACAGTCATAACAGTGTACAAAAAGAAATGTTCATATAAGTGATACATAGATAGATGAATGTCAAAACCTAGCATACTGAGTGATAGGGATGATTCAAGCCTGTAAGAGACACGATCATCAAGGAAGCTAGATACACACAGACGGAGAAAAGGGAGAACGTGAAAAAAGTCCGAAATCATGCTTTCGGGTTTTAGTTGTTATTATCACACAACTATGTAGAACTGCTTATTTTTAGCATGGATTCAAATCTTGTATCCTAGAAAGTATTTTTAAAGTAGAGAATCTGCATTTTATTGCATTGAACTGTCATGTTTCATTTATCATGTATGGATGCAAGAGTATTATAAATATGTCACAGCTACGTAATATAGGAAATTAAATAATACATATTAAGCCAAATCACAAACCCTCATCTTGTCTCTAATATAGATTCGATTCTCGCTGGAAGAGCAGAAAAAAGTCACAATCACTTACTCGCCTTAATCATCCGTCTCCCTTAGTCTAAAGGACGTAAAAGTGAAGCGTTAAACGAAAAGAAAATAAAATAATTTTTTCTCTGTTCTTTTTCTTTCTTGTTTCTCTAATATATGCTATCGAGCAGAAAGCAATATAGGAAGATGTTGCAAAGTATTTCGAACAGTTGTTCGTATTTCATTACGTAAGCAAATAAATGATCACTAAATTGTAACTAATTAACTAACTAACTCTATGGCCTATGGAACCCGGAGGTTCAATGCTACGTTCACAAAAGATCTCCACTGACTTCTATCCGTAGCCAATTGGATCCAGTCTCTACTTTGTATTCCTATCTCTGCGAGATCCATCTTAATATTCTTTGTGGTAGACAAACACCGTGCTCGTGGGTTTTCTCGGGATTCTCCCGTTTCCTCCCACTTCCTTCATTCCACCATTTCACTCATCTCTCATCATCGCCGTCTCCTTTAGCCTTAACGGCATAACCGTGGGACGTAAAACTTAAAGATTTCATTTCATTTTTTCCATCTTAATATTGTCCTCCCATCTGCGCCTAGGTCTTCCTAAAGGTCGTTTTCCGATTGGTCTTCCCGTCAAGACTTTGAAAGCGTTTCTGATTTCTTCCATCCTAGCTACATGACCTGCCCACCTAAGCCTCCTAGACTTGATGACCCTAACAATGTTGGGTAAACCGTATAAATTATGTAGTTCCTCATTATGAAGTTTCCGCCATTCCCCATTCTCGTTCCGATTGGGTCCGAATATTCGTCTCAGGATCTTGTTCTCAAATACTTTCAGTCTATGTCCTTCCATCAGAGTGAGCGACCATGTTTCGCAACCATACAGAACAACAGGCATGATTATCGTTTTGTATATTTTAAGCTTATATTCCTCTATAGAATTCGCGACAACAAGAGATTTTGAACCGAATAGTAACACGAACTCCCTGTTTTAGTCGACATTTAATTTCTTCGTGAATATGACTTTCGTCTGTTAATATTGATCCTAGATATTTGAAAGTATCCACTTTATCAAAAGTATTATTTAATATTTTAACGCATCCATAATTTACCGTATTACGGTCCCGACGCACTTCCATGTATTTAGTTTTCTCTGTATTTACTTCTAAACCCATGTCCCTGCAAGCGTTTAATAAGATCTCGGCATTTCTTTCTATTGTTCTCCTATCATCCCCTATTAAATTTACATCATCAGCATATGCAATTGTCGTTGTCATCAGCATATGCCGTTGTCATTACACTTCCATGTATTTAGTTTTCTCTGCGTTGTCATTACACCAAAACACCGTTGTCATTACTTTCCATATGCAGACTTTCGTTCCCTATAATCGGTTTGAAAATATTCTCTCGTCCTACCTTCACGTTGAAATCCCCTAATAGAATTTTCATATGGTATCGCGGGAGTTGGTCAGATATCCGTTCCACTTCTTTGTAAAACTGTCTTTTATATCGTCATCCTTATCTTCATTTGGGGCATGTATATTTAAAACAATAATGTCACACCATCGTCCCTTAAGAGTAATAAAAGAAAGTCTGTCAGTAACAAATTCAACCCGTTTAATTGCTGGTAATATTCGTTTGTGAACGAAAACCACTGTTCCTACCTGGTGATTTTTATTTCCTTCCCCGTAAAATAACGTAAAATTTCCGAAATTCAGAGATCCATTTCCCTGCAACCTAACTTCCTGAACTCCTACTAGGTCCATCCTATATTTCTCTAACTCACTCGTTACGGATTTTAATGCGCCTGCTCTATAAAGACTTCTAATATTCCATGTTCGAAATCTTATGTCCATTTTCTTTTAGTAAATTATATCTGTATTAAAGGTTATTTTAGCACTACAATACTTGTCAGTTAGGGTTGCTAATGAAACGTGGAGTTACGTGCCTTCTCTTAGATACTTGTAGAGAAAAAATAGAATTTAACATAAAATTGGACGTGGAGTAGTAACGTACCAATAAGCGTAACGTATTAGCATCTGTTTCTCTTTATGTTGGTTCATTAATAATGGGAAAGAGAATTCAGTACCCACCACTTAATTTATCAATCCTTATTATTATTATTATTATTATTATTATTATTATTATTATTATTATTATTATTATTATTATTATTATTATTACTACTACTTCTTGCAGATGGAAACAATATTATCGGATATTTAATATGCCAGAAAACTTTAAATTCGAGAAAGATCAAAATCCAGCAATATCGTAAAACTCATCTAATTTGTAATTTGCAGAAATACAGAAAGAATGCAAAAATAAACAAGAACAAGTAAAAAGGAAATATTCGGGAAAAAAACGCGATTATTCCAAATTAATTGTCATTACATTTCATTGCTAAGAAAAGATTACTTTTCTTGCTTCATACAATTGGCCTTCAACATTAGCCAGAAAACAGACATGCAGGCAAAGCAGAAAATATAAAAAATTTAACGAAACTTCGAACCTAAGGTAGAAACGCACCGAAAAGAGCTTTCCCATTGCTATGAAATCGATTTGTCATTATGCTGAGATATGGAGGCTTCACCTGTTGAAGAACGCCATACAAAGTTACAAATAGGACTGACAACGTTTAACATTAAGTTTTTTGCCTCCAAAACCCATCACCACAACAGCTCCGTGAGGACTTTCCGTGCTACTTTGAGGACTAACCAAGTGCCCGCCAAACAACTTCTTCCAATTGTGTTATTAGTGGAGTGTTTGTGTATGTGTTTGTGCAACTTACTACAAACTGAAATGGAGAAACTTATATCCGTAAGTATAATCATCATTTATTGACACGTCTGAGTCTATTGCAGTTTCTTTTACAAATGCCTACCAATTCTGCTCTCCCGCCTGAATGTTTGCTTTTAGGCTAAGTGTTGTCTTCAGTCCGACACTTATCAAAATTTTCCCAAATACTAAATTTCAAATTAGACTCATTTTAAAAACAAAGGTACTCGCATTGAGCCTCACACACTACCTTTGCTATTAATAGATGTTACGTTTTACTTATATTTCCTCCACGAAATTTGTGTACCTTTTTTATTTACCTGAATAAGCTCCCTAATAGCATAAGTATGGAAATACGTTCTAGATTTGTAGATACTGAATCCTCATCTGGAAAAGAGCGTTTAGTGTATGTTGTGCCTCTGAGCCCAGGTAAGCCTCAGTAACACAGGCGTACCACGTGGAGTCGAAACCAGGTTTCAAATTAGTGGCCCCCAACCAATACTACGTAGAGCCGAAACAGGGTTGAAAAAAAACATGTTTTTTTTTTTAAAAAAAGAACGTTTTTTATGTTTAAAACATGTTTTTTATGTTTAAAACGTTTTAAACGTTTAAAACAAAGTACTTTGTTTTAAACCAAAAAAAAACATGTTTAAAATGTTTATTTTGTTTAAAACAATAATCTAAATAAGCATATATATTACATTTTTACACTCTTAGGTATTGCTTGCCATCTATATTCGACCGCTAGATCAAATTTCGGGAACTTCCCTAATTTTGATCCGCCCAAATGTTCAATTCCGGAGAAAGACATCGGGATTTTCCCGATCTCCGTTCACGGATTATGTAGTTTAGTTTCTTTGTGTTACGTTCTACTGGTCGTTTGCATTCTTAATCTTTAAACGCCCATTCACGCAACTGATGTGTCAGGGTTTTAAACCTCAATGGCTCAGTCTTAAACCTCACATTAAGGCTGGAAGATGGTTTTGGTACCAATTTATTCCTGAAAGATGCAGCTTTGCTGGTGTGCATTTTATGTATATGGGAGGAGGGTAAATATCGTGTTTTTTTTTCAACAGTTTTTTTGGGGGGCATTCCCCCTCTTGGGGGATAGATTCATAAAAATTGTTACGCGAAGCAATGAAGTAGGCCACTACATGGTAATATCGTGTATTTGTACTTCTTGCTTATATGGGGGAGAAGGGAGGGGGCAAAGTTAGCCATTATTTGGAGTTTAAGTTTTTTGACGTAAATTAGATTTATTTTTACAACAAACATCAATAGCTCAGCCTCTAATTAAGCGAGAAAGATTATTTGGTACC
Organism: Thermobia domestica; assembly: GCF_964235325.1. NCBI lineage: Eukaryota > Metazoa > Arthropoda > Insecta > Zygentoma > Lepismatidae > Thermobia > Thermobia domestica. Next base: position 188,534,119 of record NC_137461.1, on the reverse strand, counting down.
AAAGTATTTTTGAGGGATGAAGCTTTCCGTCAGTTGCATTTTATGTATATAGGGGGTACGTATGTACGGCCGAGAAAGGGAGGATGAAGTTCGTTTTTTAATTTTTCATCATTTTTTTTTTCATCAGGTTTTGGCGGGTATTCCTCCCCCCCTTTGTAGTACATCCATAAAAATTGGTATGTGAAGCAATGAGGTAGTCCCCTACATGATAGTAACCAGTATGTGTACTTGTTGTTTATAGAGGAAGAGGGGGTCAAATTTGATAAATTTACATTTATTTTCGGGGCGGTCCCATATAACACAAGATATATTTCACTGAAGTGGTCTAGAAGCATAATTCTTGTTCGTATACATGATGTGTGCAGCAAAAATGATTTGCACATGGACGTGGTACTAGTGGGGGAGGGGAGAAAATGTCTAATTCAATAAATGTTTTCTGCCCTTTTTTTTTTTTTTTTTTTTTTTGAAAATATTTCCTACATAAAACGAATTCATTACGCAATGGCAGCAATGGCTACCATTTCTTACATTATTTTTACAAGTATGTGGCCTACATATTCATCATTTTGTCAGCGTAGGATGGCTGCAAGGGTTGCCAGGGCCCCGCAAAGTCAATATTTTCATATTTTTAATGATTTTTTTATGTCTGTTCTTTTACTACGAATACGGCGGGAATTTCACGAATGTTACCTCATTGGAATTTGTGGTCTATAAACTTTCCAATGGAGTATAACTCATGACTCTGTGATAATTAGGGAGGTCACCAGGGCCCCCAACGTGAGTCTACCATTTTGTTAAAATCCCTGGCGGGTGTCTAGAGTTAATTGTGTTGTTATCCCGCAGACATTAATCATTATTAGCTACCCATGTTGCAGATAGAGATGTATCTTGAAAACTTTTTAGTTAAGATATGTCATTTGCTCCTTGTAGGCTAGTCACTGCTCTTTTCTATGAGATGTATTGTATTTGTCAGAGCATTTCTTCTAGCTTATGATGTGAGAACTCTTCATTATTATGGAAATGATAGTGATCAAAAAATACCCAAGTTTTGAATTTGTGAATTTGGATCTTAGAATAGTGTATAGTTTGTTTAACCCCCGTTATTCTTGGAAATTAAGAAATGTTGAAATACTTCATTTGAATTTCTGTTGGTTTAGTTATACGCACATTGATGTGCGGAATTTCGATCAGTAATTGCTGTTATAATAAGAATATAACTCTGCTTGTAATTTACTCAATGCACAAATCCTGCGGAGGATGGGTTGTTTGTTAGAAAATTAAATTAACTTACTCAATTTGACATTTTAGTTGTTTTAAACATGTTCGACCAGCATCGGAAAAAAACACGTTTAAAACAATTTGTTTAAAACGTTTAAAACAAACTGAATAAAACAACAGCTCTCGTTTTAAACATGTTTTAAACACTTGTTTTAAACATTTTGTTTTAAACATATCAACCCTGAGCCGAAACCAGGTCTCAAACTAGTGGCCCCCAAGCAATACCTCGTCATGCCAATAATCCATTCTTTAAAATCAGTGGCTAACCACATATCACGTGTCGCCGTGAGCGCCGGTGTGATATCAATCGGAATCGAACCAGTGGCCCTTTCAAGTGATGCCGTTTAGCACCAGGTCTCGTATTAGTGGACCCATACTAAGTAATGCCGACGAGGTTTTATACCACTACGAACGGAACTACAGACCTTACTATCAGGGTTGTTTTGTTTGAAACAAAATGTTTAAAACAGATGATTAAAACTTGTTTTAAACGATTGATTTTGTTTAAAACAAATTTTATATGCATTTTAAACACTCTGTTTTAAACACGTATATTTCTTAAGACTTGTTTTAAACATATGTTTTTTTTTTTATTTCTGCCAGAGAAAGAAAATGGTCAAAAAGTGCTTCCAGGCCCGTAGCCATGGAGGGGCTAGAGGGGCACAGCCCCCTCTAAGTTATTTTTGCCCCCTCTAAAAACACGCTGAAGAGAATTTTCAAACTGACACAAAACCAGTGAAATTCTTGCTATTATAATTACCAAATTAAATTCAACTTTGCGAATTCTACCCATTTATGTGTAAAATTATGTGTTTCTTTGCTAGAACCACCAAACATCTTCAACTGCCTTTACCCATTTCAAGAATTTGAAACCATACCGTGTTATTGCAACCACGACAAGCATCCAAGAGTACCAGGTGTACTTCCAAACAACAGATCATAGTCAACAACGTTACTTGTGAATATAAATAAACTATAATGTCTCTCTTATTTTTGAAGGTAGAAAATTGAGTACAAACGTTTAATAAAACATATACTTCTGTTTTGTATTGATATAATCTAAAGTTGCTGTAATATAATTTTGTTCTAATGTTTAAAAAGTAAATACTTCAGTTTTAGTTAATATGAAACAAAGTACCTCGCAAAGAGCTCGTATTAAGCACACTAAAATGAAACAAAAAAAAAAAAAAATGTTCGATTATACATATACAATAATATTCTTTTTTAAGTTTTTCTATTAATAAATGCAAGTGCTTTGGTCTCAGTATTTTTATCTCATCATTCTTAGGAGTTATTACAGAGAAAAAGCTGCAGTAAAGGCTTACGAGAAATTAATAATTTGTAAAACAATACTACAAAGTAACCCTTACCGCTGGTCTAGTGAATAGAGCGCGCGTGTTTGAATGTGATCTTGGGGTTTGATACCCATGGAATTCTTGAAATCGAGAGCAATGTGGTGGTTCGTATTCCACCTTAAACTGCAAGCTTCGTGTTTTTTATTGACTCGGTACTGAAAAAAAAGATGCTAAATTTTAACAAACAAACAAACAAGTTGGCCTTCTACAAAATGAGAATGTGAAGGAAAATAGTGTTTTTTTCTTTAAATTTATTTAGATAGAAACATAAGTCAATTTCAATGAACGTATATTATATTATTATACAATAAAAGTTAAGTATTTTGTTGTGACAAAAAAAAAAGTCTATATCAAAATATTCTGTTTATAATATTTTGTTTTCTGCAAATGGAACAATCCTGATTAATGGGACGTGTGATCACTCTAACATTCAGTTAATTAGCTTTTTGATTAGTGTAAATGCGACGTACAATGACGTTCCTCATCCACGTTTACCATAGCACTATACCTATATTGCCCCAAGCACCTCAATTGTATTGCATCGCAGTTTTTTTTTTTTTTTTTTTTTAATTGTATGTTAATGATCAATGTTCTTAATCTTTAATTTGTGTACTGTAATATTGTCAATACAGAATATTAGGTATAAAAGAAACTATAGCTGTTACAGATTCTCTAAATAATAAATAAGTATGCAATTTTATGGTGTGTCATGTCTTAATCATTGCCCCCTCAGTATTCACTTCTGCCCCCCTAAGAAATCAGGCTGGCTATGGGCCTGAGTGCTTATTCAAAAGGCTATTTTCTTCCCATGTGAATGTTTTGATTTCTTGTGGCTACAGTAGGTCAATATGGTGATCTACAATTTATTTTGCATTTTTTTCCCCTTCTTTTTAACGTTTCTTGTATTGTTTAAATGCTTATCAATTAACTTGCGAGAAAGTGTCGTAGTCGAAGGTTAGACTACTTATAGAACTGATATTTAAAAAAAACAATAAAAGAATTATCATGGAAACAAGTTTTTGTGTTGTATTCAGAAAACAAGGGGTTCTTTGCAAAATTGTGCTTCTGAAATATCGCAGGCATTCATTGACAATATATGTTGGTTCTCAGTTTCCATACATACATACTTTAGAGAAAGAAAGAATCCGAAATGAAAGAAAGATAAACTACGTGACAAGGTACAATCTAGTTTTATATGATTGCCGTTAGAGAGGGGCGTCTGTTTTTAGAGGTCATCCGCCCCCTACTCTGAATTTCAGATTTTGGGAGCGTAATGCAGATTTCCTCAGCAAAGTCCACAAAAAAAAAAAAAAAAAAGTCCTTATACCGAATAAATACGAATTTTGATCATCATATCTATTGACCGTAAGGAACTATAGGCCTAAATTGCTCTTTCGTATATTTTTTGGCCTAGGATTCCAAAGGTTTCACTACTTTCAAGTTTCGGGCCTACTTAAATTTCTGGAAATTGGGCCTAAGCATCTTTCCAGTTTTGATCATATATATTTCATCCGTATTTATTCGGTGTAAGGACTCCAAACTTGTTCTTTTGGACTTCGCTTTTTAAAAGGTTTCTAAAACTGCCTTACTGCCCTCAAAATCTGAGATTCATGGCAGGCTGCCCTCTTGCCCCCACTGACGCCCCTGTCTAGTGTCAGTCATATGAAACTATCCTACGCCCTTTCACCTGGATTTACTTTCATTTATATCGGACTCTTAATTGCGAAGATATTACGTTTTGAAATAGAATTCATTTGCTGAGCAAAACTGAACCTTATTGAAAATGGACTTGGATCCATTGTGCTCTGAACGCCCCAAATATTACTTTTCTTCAATAAATTATTGACTTGAAAAAAAAAAAAAAAAAACAACCAATTACATAGGCTTGCAGAAAATATTCTGGAGTTAAACAACGTGAAGTGTGCTTCAAATATTACTTTTCGAAAATTTATTATTTTAAAATAATTTTATTAGCATCAGTGTTCTGAAATAATAAATTAAATTTTGCAACTGAAATCTCACCCGCCTCCACGAAACGTGAGTTTAGCTCCTAAGGGCATAGCTAGGAAACGTTCAGAAACAGTAACCCAAAATGACTTGTCTTAGGGCTAAATAACCGCACAAGCGTATTTCTGGTAAAATCCTATTCTTAAAACATGTAAAACATGTAAAATTACTCCCTTAGCATTTGAAATTTCGGATTGCAATCAAAGATGGCCGTAATGATACTTGCCATCGCACCATGCGATGTATCAGCCAACTTTCAAGTTTCATCATCCTCCCTCAACCCGTTCTCAACACACAGGGGGGCTGAGGATTTTTATTTCACTATGTATATCGATAGACTGTGTGAAATCTCCATAGTAAATAGACTTTAAAATCTACCTAAAAAGCTTATTACAACCAAGTAAGTACTTATGAGAGTTAGGCCGGCTATACACTATAAGATAGATCCTAGGAAATCTCTTACGATTTATCCTAGAGTCAAAATCTCAACGTGTATGGCAACAGATCCCATGTCATTTCCTGTGTTCTGAACGATCCTATGAGATTTCTCTTGTTTAGAGCACGCTCTATTTCGGAAAGAAGATTCGTAAGATTTCGATTTAAGCGACATCAGCTGAGAGAAAGTGAAAACAAAACAAATGAAAACACAAATGATGAGGTATCTTCTGATCGTGCAGGTTTACTTTAGATGTACCACTCGAAATAATTGTTGAAAAATTATAATTTCTCACTATTTCCTAAATGATTTGCGTTGACCGACATGAAAATATCTTACATAGCATAGATAAAATCCCTGAAGGGGACCAACAAAAGCAATTGTTGATAAACTACAATTCTTTTACGATTTGCGTACAAATACGGGGTAAAGATATATATAGTATAAAAACTATAGCGCAAAAAACGCAAACCAAGTTGTGCTAGGTTGTTTCTAGAAAGTACGAATGCTATTTAACCGAGTCAGAGCAGGGCTAAGCGGAGTCCCGAGCGTCAGTGAGGGGGTGCGAGCGAAGGAAGCAGGCGCGTCAGTTGATGTAGTAAAAACGAGTGCGTTTTGGCAATGATACGAGTTTGAATAGCACTTGTCATGGTATCGTGGTAGTAGCGCTCCACTCGTAAACATAAATTATAGCTTCTGTAAACTATGCAGAAATACACCGGTGGTGGAAAATAGTAACACCGGTCAACTTTCATGTGCACTCACTTACGTAAAAGTTTCGCAGAAGGGGTCCAGAAGTAAGCAGAACATACAAAATTTACAGAAGAAATGGAAGATGCAAGTACTTAGACCTAACACAACCTAACAAAATCTAACCTAATGAAGTTAACTAGCTTAAATTAACCTAATATTAATAGAAGTAAGCGAAATTCTATCACTTTTTGAAAATTGTATTGGACCCATGTACTAATATAATCTAACGTAACATAACCGTAACTAACCTGAACCAACCTAAACTAAACTAATGTGAATATAAACTACCGAAATTGTAGCATTTCTTAGAAAAAATAGCTGGACCCTTTCTGCTAAACATTGTCTCACCTATTTTAACCGTCGTTAAAACATTTATAATGATTTTACACTAGTAACCCTACAGTTGTAAACATAAAATACAGGTGTATTACTTTGTATTTAATTATGTTGCTTCCAAAAAATTTGTTCCTTATAAATATGTCTTTTCATGCAAAGTATTAAATTTTACTTGTAAATCTTCTAAAATGTGGTGCGCCAAAAGTATACCAGCACCCTTCTGACTTATGCTTTTTTTTTCTTTTTAGAGGTATCCAATTTAACAATATAGCGCCTGATATTAATATCAGTGGGATGTGCAGTGTGGTTAGCATAGTAATTCTTCAACTTTATACTTTTATTAAATAGAACTATTTCACAATGTTGATATACGTCATTCGGTCAGACAGGAAAAATCTTCACGTGTATGGCATACAAGGGTAAGATTTCCTACAAGATATGTCATAACATTTTTCCGAAGATAAATCCTAAGATATTTCCTAGGATTGATCTCGTAATGTATAGCGCGCCTTACTGGCAAGAGGGTGTAATAAAAAGGGGTCGTCATATGAAATAAGTTGAGAATTAGTAATCTATACTGAAATATTCTGTATCCAACACAGTGTAGTCTTAACCGGCATAAAATAAATGAAAAAGTCGGTTGCAAGCAGTGGTACTCTTCAGCCGGTTCGCTAGAACCGGTTGTTAAATATTTCGAGGTCGCAGCACCTTTTGTTATAACCAGACATAATAGTAAATTTTACGCAGTTATACCCACGAACAGTAAATTTTAGCATATCTATCTTTGTTTTTAAAAATTCTCACAGCTAAAGGGTTAAACAAATGATTCCGTAGAACAAAGTATAAGCGGTTTATTTCTCAATCTCAAATGCTCAGATATCAAGAATGAAAACTGGGATCACATGAGTGTAGTGATGAGGATGATTTACGTATATTTGAAACTCATACATATTATCAACACTTGCTGATCCGTTGCTATATTAAGGTCTTTCCAGTACTTTTTGATAACCATCTATGTTGGGTAATTTGTTTCCTAGATATTTGCAGTAGGTGTCGTCCTAGATATGACAGTCTTATGTGCGACAGGAACTGTTAACTGTCCTATGAGTGACCGATTCGATCTGTTAACTGGCTTATGAGTCACCGATTCATTCATATTAAGAATGGCGTTGGTTGGGAATAGCTAATCAGATGTGAGGGATCTCAAACGCTGTATTTTATTATTGAAATGTTTTTCGCATTTTATTCATAGAGTCTTAGGAAGTCTAAAAAGTAGATAGTTTGCAAAACTTACACGTTTAACTTTTCCAAAATGAAATATATTGCTTTGCTTAGTGAGTAATTAGATTTGAATTAAATTAAGCACAGAAAGCAGAAGTTTCGAGGAAAGGGGATATTACAATTGGATTTTAATATTTAATTACATAGGAATGCACTTTTCATGGAAATAACTCTGTTGTCTCGCTAAGTTATTTGATATGTTTTTTGTCAAATCTAACTCAAAATTAAGATATGTGTTATTTGCACTCACAGTAGAAGGTAAATATATTTGGCGAACAGTTTCACTGACACGTACATTTTTCATAGAAAGGTTGTTCGGACGCTAATAACGCCAGAGGCAAGCATATTTTAGAAGAGGAAATCTTACCATCTTCTATAATCTCATTGTAATGGATCGGTCGCTCATAGGACAGATAACAGTTCCTGTCGCTTTTAGGACTAATTCTTGCAGTAGTACTTAATTTCGTCACACCACCTTGTATTAGAATGCTGTGTAGGTCATTTTTTGTTACTTGTGGTATCCAGTAAAAAAAAAATTGCTTTTGTCTACCTTGTATGGTTTGTTTCCTAAGAGAGTTATATCTATTTATCTATCTATCCATCTACTATTTCTCTCTCTCTCTCTCTCTCTCTCTCTCTCTCTCTATATATATATATATATATATATATATATATATATATATATATAAATGATATGTATGTATATATACAGAACCGGTTGTTAAAAAAATTAGAATAACATCGCTGGTTGATAGTAAAGGGCAAGAAATCTTAACAAATCAGTTATTACATGATTTTGAAACAAAAAAAAAATTAAAATTATGTTTTAAACTGTTCAAAATGTTTAAAACATGTTTTTTTTTCGTGTGTGTTTTAAAACATGCTTAAAACATTTTAAACATCTTTTTCATGTTTTAAACACATGTTTTGTTCTTTTTTAAAAAAAAACTGTTTATACCTTTCGTATACTTTTACGGCTCTCCAGCTTCAAGTATATTCGATCCTCTTATGGCAGAACAATCGAGTGTTTCTGTTTATAGAACGGCACACTCCCAAATTTATTGGATATTGTGGCCGGGGTTCCCCGTTCATCCCCCGCCTGAGCACAAGTCCGGAATCGCTCATTTTTCTGGTCGTTTTCGACCTTACGCACTCAGCGTAGTTTTGTGCGAGGTTCTGATAATCCGTCCTCATACCCCCCCCCCCCCCCGCCCTGGATCCCCTTTTGCTGGCCGCACAAACTTTTCTATGGATAACTCGTCTCGAGTTCGACGTCCGCATACGTACGCCTTTTGTGCTGTGTACTTTTCCAGATATTCACTGGATTACGGACACTCTTTCACAACCTATCCATAGACTGGTCATTGTAAATGGCATGCCTTTTATCGCTGCCCTTACCTCTGTCATACTAATACGGACTCGTCCATTTCCTGTAATTCTTTCGTTTTGTCTCGTCACCTTCAGATTAGTTACGTACCGACACACAGATTTTCACTTTCTTTAGGTTATTAACCTCCTTATCATCATGAAGCCTGTCATCTCGCTTGTTTGTTTACTTGTCTTACTGGTTAGTAGTGGTAGACGTTTCTCAGTCCCGCTGTCAGCTCAGTACTCATTTCCATCTCTTGGAACAGTGTTTCAATCTCAAGGCTTGGCCGTTCTTCATTCAAACATCTATTTTGTTCCCATTCGTATACATTTGGATTTTGGCTTCCAAACTGGCTTTGGCTTGTCTGGTTGCCCTACTTGGAGTAGACATTTGTCATCTAATAGAGCAACAGATCAGGAATTTCTTGACTGGATTATTTCTCACATTTCTTGTCATTTTCAAATTGCGGAAAATCAGTCGAAAAGAGCTGTCCTTCCCTTTTTACTCGGTATTACCACCTTAGGACTGTCTTTGTACAATACTTACCAGATACACAAGTTAAATAGTGTGGTGAACTCGTTAGAAAACATGATCAAATTTTGGTATCAGAATTAAATTCTCTTAAACGTACGCTTCATAGGAAAATTTCTATTATGCATGATGTTGTCGTTACTATTCGCGGACTTTAGCCGGAATACAGTCTTCGTTAGGGGATTTGTATTGTCATCTTGCAAATACGGAGGTTTTACTTATTGCTAATTTGACATATTTTGACACAGGTGGGGTCCAACTCAAAATTTGCAAATGGAACTGGGGGTCAAGTAGCATACTGTATGAAAGCTATTGTTGAATAAAAGAAGATAGAACAAATCTCAACTTTCTACGATAACCCTGTGCAAATGGGCAACTGGTCAAAATGTTAATACAACCTACATCAGAAAATCTATGGCCACGCTTCTAAATCTGTTAAGTTGCGACAATAACAAAACAGAAAAACGCGCTTAAAAGTGCAAGACACTTCTATGGGGTTCGAACCAACTAACTCCGGCATACAGACTCGTTGCTTTAACTAACTGAGCTATTTGTTTTCTTACGTGAACTGAACCTGTTCTACGGTAAAAAGACGATTTTTCATTACGATCGTGCTACCAGTTTGTCCCTTTCCATAGGTAATTGCCACTTTTTCTCTATCTTTACGTTAATATTTAGTATAGATTCATATATTTGGAGTTCGTAGATAATGCATGTAATAAGACATATTAGAAAGGTTTCGTTAAAATTTTCGTTTGTAGATTTAATCCACATTTATCTCAATGACATAGATGTCGCTGTTTCGTGTTGAACTGCAGAATTCCCTCGCGTTCTTGAAAATTTTCCACTTTAGCAGAGTTGGTAATTCTCGTGATTTCGGTCGATTTAATGTTTTTTGCTTCTAATTTATTTATTTTAAGCTAATATCTAACACAAATATTAAAAACGGGTTTGTTATTAACCTGTCCTGCTGGGGAAACCTTCCGAAATTTCCAACATATAAAGAGAACGGAGATATTTTCAAAAAACTTCAAAATAAAGAGACGCGTCATTTATTTTGCTCACAGTTGTACATGCACCAACTGCACTGGATTGAAACCTCGATCGGAATTCGGAGCCCATGTCAATAGTATCCCATCTTGTAAATAACCTTGGTACTGCATAAGGACGCATAACCCAAAAACACAACTCACAAAGGAACATTCCAATTTAGTGAATTCAATTGCTGAAAGTTATTGCTAGCACTGGATTCAGCACCAAAAGAAACAGAGAAAAAGAGGGTGTTTAGTGGCAGACCGTATATGGGGTGGGAAATATGTGCGAAGATAGAACGTAGAATATGTTTAGAAATGCCATGTTAATTTTCAAATGAGTGAAATGTTGGATATGAGGAATGCATATAGAGCTCCACTGAATAGGAGTAATGTGATTCATGGGGGACATCTGAAAAGCCGCCATGTTGGACTTAGCGCAAGAAGAATATACGGGAAAGGGGTCATGTGACACATAGCTCTTGGCGCACATCGTCTATTGAAATCAATAGCGGTCAATGCAGTTGAGATCAAAGACAGCCTGAAAGAGTTGATAACTGACGTTTTCTTGCCTTATATAGAGCAGACAAAACTGCTGCTCCTCGTTGATTCATGGAGAACCAATAAAGATGAAGAGTTTGTGCTGAAAGAGGGCAATGTTGAACTTACCAGACTCCTTATTTCTAATGGTTACACGTCACTCATACAACCGCTGGATGTGTTGTTCTTCCGTCCGTATAAGAATTTCGTAAAATATATAACAGACATCGTTCTTCGTCATCTAACTTCGTATATGGCAACGGGACAACTTCATTAACTAGCAATCAGTCACCCATTTCCAGTCTACAGTACCAAGGTTCCAAGCTGTAATTAGATATGCTTTCTACAAAACTGGATATTTGCAAACAGCACTTGACGCATTCATGACACCTGTCGACTACTGCTTCAGTTTCAATACCGGCAACATCTGTGATAAGCGCGATTGCCCACCTTTATTGGTTTTTAAGTGTGCCCACTGTTGTCTCCATTTTTGTATCAACCACACGATCATTCTTAAGGTCCATAAACTGTATTGGCCACTATTGATATCAGTAGATGGTGTGTGTCAGCAGCCATATATCACATGATTTCTTTGCTGTATATTCTTCTTGTGCTGATTCCAGCATGGGGTTTTTAGATGTCCCCCATGATTCACATTACTCCTATTCAGTTGAGCTCTATATGTATTCCTCGTATCCAATAGTTGACCTCAATCCTTCTACTCATTTGAAAATTAATATGGCATTTGTAGACATTTTCTACATTCTGTCTTCGCACTTTGCCCTAATTTATCTCCCATCCTGTATACGGTCTGCCACTAAACCCACTCTTTTCTCTGTTTCTTTTGGTGCTGAATGCAGTGCTAACAATCATTTTCAGCAATTAAATTCACAAAATCGGAATGGTTCCTTGTCAGCTCAGTTTATCGTTACTGTTATGATTGAAACAGACCTTGATTCCGTATGCATAATTCTAAATAAATATAAATGAAAATATACACCGGGAAGGCAATACAAAACTCTTATTAAGACTTGGTTTTGTGATGGCTGATCAGAATTTCTAGAGTAAGAATAATAGTTATGCATTTTTTAAAATTTGTTTTTTCCAGGTGGAAGAGTATCATGGCAGGTATCCGACACGACCCAGAAGTGTTTGAGAGAATTGGATGGAAGAAAGTTCCTGACGATGGTCTACAGCTGAATGTTTTGATTTGGGGTTTCGACTCCCTTTCACGGAATATGTTTATCAGGAAGCTTCCACTTTCGTATAATTATATGAAAGATCACTTAAACGCTATAATACTTGAAGGGTATAACATTGTTGGAGATGGAACACCACAAGCTTTAATTCCAATTCTTACAGGTAAGTTTGCACCATTACACTTAAAGATCTTTTCCATAAGTAGAAGCTGTGCTTTGTATATAATTATATTGTTTGCTGAGCAAAACCATATATTTTCATTAAAAATTAAATATGTTTTACAATTTCACCAACTAACTCTTTGGCTTCATCAGACACTAGGAGATACAGGATAACTGTACAATCTTTATATATATAAATATATGTATATTCTTTTTTTTGTCCATCCTTAAATCTTTTGGTGTAACCTGTCCCACCAAACACTGCCTCAGAAACCACACTTGGTGCTTCTTCGATATCTCGGCTCTCCTCCTGTCCTTCCATTTGTCTATGCTCCCTTGCAGCATCGGAGCCACACCAACTGTGATATTTTCCATAAGTAGCTCAGCAACCAGTTTTGCTCAGCAAACAATTAGTGTGTATGTAATTAAAGCGTTTAAGGCCAAAATTGATTTGCAAAATAATACATTATCAGTATATAAAAAGCCATGCTGATTATCCAATTGAAGTTGACACTCAAGAAAAATTATCAGCAAGCACAATTCATACAATAAAACAGCATAAATCGGCTGACGTATTTACTACTCGAAAGGTTACCATTTCAGCCAGTTCACATTTCGTTTTGCCCATTAATGTCAAGAATCAAAAAATGGGTACTGAGTATTTTATTATCTCTCCATTAGGGAATTTATTAGACAAATACGGGTTACAGACTTTACCTACCAAAGTTCCTAGGAATAATTTCACACTATTAATATCAAATCCAACTAATAGGCCAGTAACACTAGTAAAAACAAACCGATCGCATATGTTGAAGAGAACGTTCAAGAAGTAGATTTACAGGGTGATTACTAAACAGACGAACAAAATGATGACAAATTCTATAGAACTGAACAGGAAATTCAGGATAGGCTGGACAAAACCAAATCACTTAGGAAATTCAGGATAGGCTGGACAAGACCAAATCACTTTTTGATATTAAGTTATTCGACATAAACCCGGACCTAACGAATGAAAAAAAGCTGTACATGATCTACTTTTTAAATACAGGGATGTCTTTTCATATACACCAACAGACATAGGCTACTTTCGTGGTTATGTACACAAGATAAGGATAGATAAATGAGCTCTTTCCACCAGAGATAACCTCCCATTCCTTTGGCAGTAAGGCGGCAAATTGATTTGCAAATTAAACAGCTTTTAGAAGCTAATATTGTTAAAGAGACTAGTGACAGTTCCTTCTCGTCGCCACTTCTCAGTTAGGAAACCACATACTTCAGAATTCCGCCGAGTTTTGAATTTACAAGCATGCAATAAGTTTACAAAATATTTGAGCATTCCATTCCAGTCCACAGAAGACATTTTGCATGTACTAAGAGGTAAGTCTTGCATCTTGACTATCGATATAAAGTCTAGTTATTTTCAGCCATTATTGCATCCCAAAAGTCTAAAATACATGACTTTTGAACTTAATCAGGAAGGCGTATAAATTTCAACGCTGCGTCATGGGTCAATCTACCTCAGCAGCCGCGCTAACTACAGCAGTACGCATGCTTTTAGAGGGTTTGCCACCTCGTATAACTGCCTTTGCAGATGACCTTGTCATAAGAAGCAGAAATTGGAAACAACGACTATCGGACTTGGAATTGCTCTTCAAAAAACTAAGAAAACATGATTTTAGAGAAAGCCCGAACAAGACTCACCTATTATATTCAGAATTGGATGTCTTAGGATTCACAGTTAGTGGCGAGAGGATCAAAATTTCACCCAAAATTGCCAATAAAATACGAAATTTTAAGAAACCAACCTCTAAACGGACCTTGAAAATTTTTCTAAGGTTCTGCTGTTATTTGAGGGCGCACATCAAAAATTTTACGGAAAACGTGGAACCATTTCAAATTCTTTTGGACAAAAGTTCAAAATTTAAATGGAAACTCAGCATGACGAGCTATTTGAGAAACTTAAGGTGAATATTATTCAGGCCCCATCTTTGTTTCATTTCGATCCATGATTGGAAATCCGAGCGTATTCTGACGCATCCTCAATCTCAGCTGGTGGAATATTGGCATGTTATAACACTAAAACTAATCAGGAACGTGTTGTTTCCTACTGTAGTTGTTTTACCAAGAGCGAACATAAGGCCTCAACATGGCAGACATATGCATTGATATATGTCGTTTGAAGATTTCGATATTTTTTACTGAATAGACAATTTAAGTTATTTATAGACGCTAAATCCTTGCCTTCACTCAACACCCAGCCTGATCAAGTCGGAAAATTTACTCGCTGCAAGATATTCTTAGCTGATTATAATTTTGAAATTCACCACATTAAAAGTCAACAGTATCCTGAAGATATTTTCTCGTTTAGAAGACAAGCAAGACATACAGCAGGACGACAATCAAGAAGTTGATAATTTCTCGGACACAGAGGAGGTTGCGGTGGCTCAGTGGTAGAGCGTTCACTTTCGGTGCTTGGGGTCCCTGGTTCGATCCCAGCTCGCGCCGTGTGGACTTTGAGGTGGACAAACACCGTGCTCGTGGGTTTTCTCGGGGTTCTCCCGTTTCCTCCCACTTCCTTCATTCCAACATTTCACTCATTTCTCATTATCACCATCTCCTTTAGCCTAACCAACATATTCGTGGGACGTTAAACTTAAATATTTCATTTTTCATTTCATTTCGGACACAGAGGACGCTAAAGTCTTTACTTCTCACTCATTGGATCACACCTTTCAAATTGGCCAGTCCATGACGATACCCAATTTATCGGAGGAACAAAGGAAGGACCCTTCGTTCTCAGACATCATCACTGTTTTGGAAAATAAAGAAGCTAATAAATTGTCTACACTTTATACTTATTTTTCTCTTAAATAGCGAAATATTTTATACAAAGTAGCGAAATATTTTTCTCTTAAAAACGGACTGTTATATAGAAATCAGAAACGTTCTCAATTAGGATTGCTATACTTACTTTGTATACCAAAATCTTTGCTAAGCAAATTGTTTGATGTGATTCATAATAACCCATTGGCACCCCATTCTGGATATACTAGGACCTACCAGTCAGCACTCAGAAAATATTATTTTCCTAACATGAAAGATTACATAGCAAAAAGGACATGCAATCTTTGCCAAAAACTCAAAACGTTACCAGCCAAGCTGGCGAGCCAATTGCTCCTTCATCCACCTACGCATATTGCTACTGCGTGGCAGTACGATTCAATTGGATGGGTGTCGGTCGAAGAAGGAAAATTCAAACACATACTAGTAGCTATTGAAATGGCCACACGATTTTGCGTAACCAAAATTGTAGACAACCTCACAGCCAAAGAAATTGAACAATTTCTTATATATATGAAATTATTCTTAAATACGGAGCTTTTTCGTACGTGTATTTAGATAGACACCCTGTACATAATACTAAGATACTGCAGAACCTAGTAAAGTTCTACAACTTTGAATTGAAATTTTGTCCGACATATGATCACAGAACTCTAGGTGTAGTGGAAACATTCCACAGAATCACACAGAACGCTGTTAAATTCTTTGTACAGGAAAATCAAAATCATTGGCCAAAACTAATTCCGTACATAACTTTTGCGATTAATACATTCGTACAAGCTGGAACTAAATATTCAAGTTTTTTCCTTACGCACGGATACGAACCTAAGACCATTTCTGATATTGCGCTAGCATCCACTCCGACGTTATGCGTTGACAAAGAACACTTGAATAAGATACGTGGAATTGTACAGGACAATCTAACTGCAAGTTATAATAAACACACAGGAAATATTATGACCTTAAACAGACTAATTTTGATAAGGGCCAGAAAGTACTTGTATTTTTCCCCAATCGTCAGATTGGAATACCAGAAATTTTCTCGTCTAGATTCGTTGGACCTCTAGAAATTATCGAAAGAGTAAATCCAAACCTTTGTAGGGTCAGATTTCCTGACTCATATCGTCAACCCATACAGGAGATTTCTGTAGACAGAATTAAATCATATTATGAAGATATAGACGACACTCAGCATGAGGACAAATTCTATTTTTTTCTACACAAGCGAAGACATTTAATCGAAAAAATGTATATAATAGCAAAGGCAGGACACCAGATACACGTTAGGCTCTGGAATATCTCATTTTTTAAAAATATTTCTCTTCTTTCAATTAGCAGCAAAAAGAAAAGAACAAGATAACGAAGTAAACGCATCTAAATTATTTAACTCAATTGGAAAAGAACATTGAGTAGCATAAAAACATTTTAATCATTCTCACTTCTTAAATGAAAAAAGAGAAAAAGTAAAATACTCACCTAGGAAGAGGAAACACGAAGACAAGTATTCAAACGGATAAAAACACTTTTAATTGCGATACAAATGTATCTTCTCTGTTTTACAAAAAGTTGACTCATTTATTCTGCAACTAAATGGAAGAATGCTGAAATTGCATTTACGCATTTAAAAGGCAACTGATCTTTACAAGGACAACTAACCTATAATTCTACATTTCCATCGATATTTTTTTCTTTTTCCACTGTGAATTACATATTGTGACCAACGTTATGCAACATAAATATTATACAGGATGTTCCAAAAATCATGATCACTGTTACATTATACAGGATGTCCAGGAATTCAGGACCATCATTATCATCATCATTGGCATTAAAACTTGGAATATATTATTGAAATATAAATCTTTAGTGCAAATAATTTAGAAACTTTACAACTTATACAGGGTGACCAAGAAATCACGCACTTTGCATCACGAACTTTCCAATATAAATTATCCTTATATCTCTGTGATAATCGCGACTATTTTAGTATTTCCAACTCATATTATTTTACATACTATATCTCCGCCTTCGCTTGGTACCATAAACATCCAAAAGACCTCGTTTAGATATATCTCCTCCAATTCCCATGGACACGTTTAATACCATTCATACGACTAAAGAGCAACCGATTTTACACTCCAACAAGTGAACTAATATATGTATGTTAACGCTAAAGCTAAAAACAGCCTTACCTCGAGGGAAATGAAGTGACATATAAAATGCACCGATCCTGCCTATGATTAGGGAATAACTGTTAGTGCTTTCTTCCACTGCCTTAATAGTGCTCCGAAAGTGAATTTTTTCAGTGTTGCCAGTGTTATTAGTGTTTTTAGTAATTTTTGTGTGTGTGATCCCTCAGTGCTACCAATCCTCACAAGTAGAAAAATAACCCTTCGGCTTATTTTTAAACGGGGTGTAATGTCCCACGATATGTAGTGAATAAACAATTCTACACGTCAGTGTTTACAAACACCACCACGTGGTTTGGCAAGAAGATTCCACACCAGATGGATCTACAATCACCTGAAGATGACGGGCTTCTGGCCCCTCCCACGGAGCAGAAGACGACAAGGGAGCAACAGCGCCACCGCCACCCAAGGAAGCCTATAAATTGGCTGGACGACGGCAATTCTGTACCAGTTTTCTGGTGTCCCTCCTACTGTTTGCTACGGAACATTTGGAGTAACCTAACCCCAGGCTTCTAGTCTGCTACGGGACTACGCCTATCCTATCTCCTGGCTTAGCCTGCTACGGGACTCTGTCTGGGAATCCTAACCACAGCCACTTAGCCTGCTACGGGACTCTGTTGGCCACTTAACCCTCCTCTGCTTGCTACAGTGCATTGGATCCCTAACATGACTCTGCTTAGCCTGCTACGGGGCTCTGTAGAGATCCTGTCTGCGACCTTACGGTCAAAGACTATCTTTAACTAACCTTGTACACTAGAGAGATTATTTGTACAGTATTTTGTAAAATCTTTTATAGTGAAACTTTTATATTAAAAGCCGGTAGTGGGAGTCGATTCCGGACACTTTTTATTAACGCTCTACCTATACATATATGGGACAAAGTTTTACAATATACATAAATATAAGGTACTGAAATTCTATCAATTAGAAGAATCGTATCTCTCCTTCAGTTATCGGGAACTATTAATTTAAATTGTATAAGGATAATTTTAACATAATGAAACATCAGCATTGTTTATAGATTTAAAAAAATGAATTTCTTTTCCTCACAGCGGGAATGAAATTTAGCTTAAAATGATCTGTTTAGTGCTAATTTAAAAATAGAGAAACATTTCTTTAGCGTAACGTCCCATGACTATGCACCATGGCTAAAGGAAACGATGGTAATGAGATGGATGATAATGGTGGAATGAAGGAAATGAAAGAAAACGAAAGAACTCCAAAAAGCCCATGTTCAAAGTGTTTGTCCAGGGATAGAAGTAAGAAACAAATTATTGCATTTTTAATAAAGATTCATGGTTTTGAAGATTTTTCTTTTTTTCTGTGTTTATTTTGAATACCAATTGCAGTTACTTGCTGAAGGACTATATTGAAAATATTTTACCAAAGTCTTTATCTGATTTCGTGAAAAATATGTTTTTTAACAGATTAGCTTAAGGAAGAAAGAAAGAAAAAGTTTGATAACTTACTTTATGTGAAGCATAACTTATTAACTCCTATCAGTAAATAAAGTTATGGTTTAGATCCCAATACTGGCATTGCAAATAAATGTGATTTTACTTTATTCTTTTAAATCTTCAAATCTTTTGAAAACAAACACCAAATTCCTTTCAACCTCCTGTGCAAAAGATGGGTAGAATGTATCAGATGTTATTAGAAAACGGCAATGCTATCAACTATCCTTGCTTTTACTCTGCTAATTTCATGGTCTTCTAATAAATTACTCCTTAGCTTTTGCTTCAAAAAAGATAACTAGACAAATACATGTTTTAGGAACACTCGAACATTTCTTATATTTCATCTACAGTTAGATATTTGTGGCAACTTCTTAAATCTTCATCAAGCTAAATTCTCCCAATTAAATACGAGTTTTTTACAACCTGCGTTACGCCAGCAGGGAAGAACCATGTGAGATGCCGAAACGCGGATAAGACAGATCTGTTCATTGAAGATCTCACATCCTTTATACCAAGACACAGACTCTGTTACGCAGTCATTGTGAAGTAGCAAGCGTGAAAACGTATTGAGTGGAATCGAAACACTCGCCAAGTTCGAACTATTTGGTGTAATTCTATTTCTTCAGGCGGAGGGGCGTATAATACAACTGCAATTCATCATCGACCGATTAAGGATTACGACAGGAACTTTATAAGTGATTGCTTTGTGAGTAGGTGCTACTGATAGTTTAAAGGAAGACTAACCTACGTCCACGACGAGAAATGATAAGGGTTGAAATCTGTAGCGGAAGACGATCTTATAAACGCGTGAAGCATGTGGTTTGTTAAAGGGGTAGAGCATGGTTTCTGAACTGTCTGATCTTGAACATCCACGGAACTCAATAGCTGCTTGGAGAAATCGAATTAGGTTAATAGTTCACACTTGTTGGGCGGTTCGAATGCTTTCAGGTTCACTACTCCACAAAGATAAAACGGAAGATCTCTCTTTTGGTGCGGGGGTTGTGCGACCTCGAATAAACAGATTTGACTATTAGACTTTCATCATCTTACGTGGTTCTTATCTGGTAATTTAACGAAGGTTGAAAAAAAATACCCTTACAAAAACTTATTATTTACTTTTTTATTAATTATTTTTTTAAGTCTTATAACATGAAACGTTATTGAAAATAGTCGTTTCAGTAGTTTTTAAAACTTTTATATCTGAACAGCCGAAATGTTACTGAATGTTTTCGAAGAAGTTGTGTCAAATAACGAATAATCAATAGTATTGCTTACACATTGTTATTATGTGGAAATGTTACAATATATCGATGTGTGTATGTTCCTCTGTTGCAGGTAAAACAGAGTTAGAGCTTCCAGAAACTAGGAAACGAATGGGAGAGAAAGCTAGCTACGTTGACATATATCCATTTCTGTGGAAAGAGTTCAGGAAAAATGGTTACGTTACAGGTAAGGTGTAATTGTGAGAAAATTTGGAATTCCAATACGGAACGTGTTACTCGAGACAGTGAATGGTAGCAACATTCCGTTGCGCGATTATATGGTTAGTTGTTAACTAGTAAATGTTCCTACCTGTCATTGCAAGTGATAATTGATGAGTCCGTTGGATTCCGTAACGTCCATTGTGTCTTACAGTGGAAACAGAGAACGTCTGTTTCTGGAGGGCTTTCTCTTCCTGTCTGAATTTTGTTGATAAGCTATTGAACCTTTAAAGCTAATGTCATAGTGACTTTACTGTGTTTCTGTTCATAACTATCAGGTAAGTGCTTTTGCTTGTCATGTGCTTATGCTAGGACTTCTTTGTTTTAAGTATATCCCACCCGAATCAGTTGACCTGGGAAGAACATTTCAAGAATTGAAACTAAAAATGAGTTGTATTTTCATTAAGTTTATTACTAACTTCATTGACTTAGCAACAATACTGCACCTAGTAATATTTCAACGAGTGTCCTAGTTGTCAAACACTGTTTTTTCACGATTAGAAATCCATCACATTTAATGTGTTTTTGCTGAATATCTTCAGAAAGTAAGAAATAATTTCAGCACAGTCTCAAATAGTCTTCGATTATTTTTTTCTTTCTTTTTATTTGTATCATGTTTCTAACATTGTAAAATGTTTCCCATAAGGCATGACTAGACTGGTAGTGCCGAGTTTCTAAATAGTAGTTTCCTGTTGAAAGTAATACTAATGAGCCTTCAAGGATGCATTTGTTCTGCCGTGATTTTAATATTTGTTACTATAATTTCAGAACATTATACATGTAATTCCAAACAGATGTCTTAATCTTTCAGTAACACTACGTACTGTACTCAAATGAAATTCCGTGGTCATCATCATCATCTTATAACATCCATTTCCCATCTTGTTCACTCACTCCTGGTTATATGTAAAGGCGCACTGAAGTTTGTACTTGGGTGACTACCACCTCTTTGCTGTCTTTCAACTGTACTGATACATAATATACATACGTGAAATAAAAGTAACTTTTTTTAAAGCAATGGAACCGAAAGATTCTCGACATCTTTCTGTCTTCATAAGTAATAACTTGTATCGTAATTATTTTTCGGAAGTATGGTATAGACTGTAATTGGATATAATTAAATATTGGAATGTTCGACTGGTCCAGAGAACGGGTGGATTCAGAGGTTTTTTCCATATTTTCACTCTTATATTATGTGTTTCCACAAGACTTAATATAGTAAAAGATTTAGTATAGTAAGTCACATTTTTCCTGTCTTTGTTTTCATGCATGTATGTAATTCATTTCATGATATAATAATAATAATAATAATAATAATAATAATAATAATAATAATAATAATAATAATAATAATAATAATTATTATTATTATTATTATTATTATTATTATTATTATTATTATTATTATTATTATTATTAATATTATTATTATTATTATTATTATTATTATTACCGTAACTTCAGGAGTTCCTCAAGCCAGTGTTCTGAGTCCACTTCTATTCCTATTATACATGGACGATCTGCTTTCTTTGTTCATAAACAGTTTTACCAATATTCTTCTATTCGCTGATGACTGCAAACTCTACAGACAAGTTCAATCCGAGTACGATGCGCTTGCTCTTCAACATAATGCTTCAATTCTTCTCAACTGGTGTAACTCGTGAAAACTTAGCTTAAACATCGAAAAATGTGTTTCTCTTACGATTTCTCTAAAAAAGGAACCTATAAGTTGGTGTTATCATTAACAGTAAGCTTACTTTTGCGGATCATATAAGCACAATGTCTTGTACTGCTATAAGAAAACTGTGATTCCTTTATCGCTTCACTGACTTAAAAAAATCCTAATTCCTTAAGCTTGTTCTATAAGTCATATGTTGCTCCCACTATTGAGTACTGTTCTCCTATCTGGTCTATGACCTACCCTACTCATTTAAAAAAATTAAATTCCGTAATTGATTTCTTTTTAGCTATTGTATCCTTCCGAGTACCTCACCTCCGAACACTTCCAAAAAATAACGTTTTAAAATCCCTCAATATCAAACCTCCCCTAGTGAGAAACAAAATTTCTGACCTAATATTTTTGCAAAAAATTGTAATTGGCCACATATCATGTGAACAGTTGTTAAGTCAGATCAATTCTCGCGTACCCACTAGAACAACACGGTCTAGTGATCTCTTTTACACTCGAGCGGCGAGAGTTAATATTGTCCAAAGGTCCCTTCTAAACCGAATTGTCAGTACCTATAATCAGTTACCAGAAACTGTAGACGTTTTTTCAAGTGAGTATACTTTCAGATCATCTATAAATAAGCTATTTTTGTAATGTCGCTGTTGTGTTATACCATCTTGACCTCGAATTGTTATTAAATTGTTATGTTATCAAATTGTTAAAATGTTTCAGTGTAAAATGGTCTAATGCTGTATCTGAAACCTGTTATAAATATAATAATAATAATAATAATAATAATAATAATAATAATAATAATAATAATAATAATAATAATAATAATAATAATAATAAGTAGTAGTAGTAGTAGTAGTAGTAGTAGTAGTAGTAGTAGTAGTAGTAGTAGTAGTAGTAGTAGTAGTAGTAGTAGTAGTAGTAGTAGTAGTAGTAGTAGTAGTAGTAGTAGTAGTAGTAGTAGTAGTAGTAGTAGTAGTAGTAGTAGTAGTAGTAGTAGTAGTAGTAGTAGTAGTAGTAGTAGTAGTAGTAGTAGTAGTAGTAGTAGTAGTAGTAGTAGTAGTAGTAGTAGTAGTAGTAGTAGTAGTAGTAGTAGTAGTAGTAGTAGTAGTAGTAGTAGTAGTCGTCGTCGTCGTCGTCGGCGTCGTCGTCATCGTCATCGTCGTCGTCGTCCTTAAATCAGTGATATTACACGCTACGACTGGCTGTAGCTATCCAGACGTCTTTCCCTTAGGTGATTTACATCCAGAACATGAGTTATTGACGTCAGTTTTCCTGATGCTCTAGATTAAAATTCACTTTTGATTCGAGTAGCTTTTAATTTATCTTACTATAATGAATAAGCATTGAAGATTCTATAACCCCATCGGAAATTGGACACAGAACCACACTCATTAACTTTCCAGCTACATGGTAATTGTCGGAAGTTTTATAGAACGGCTGTGCCCGTCTGTCCGTCCGTCTGTTGGCAGTATCAACAAGAATGGCAACATATATCAAGAAGGGGTTTTCTGCAATCGATTCCGCGTCTCAAGAATAGTTTCCATCTCCTTCGTTAACCCCCTATTCAAAACTTATGTGATTTCAACCATTTCCGGTTTCAACGTTCAACGCCATGGAACAAAAACGGTAATAGATAGCGAAAATGGATTTTTGGAATTCACTTATCGTCCAGCATACCATCATCACCTATAATACTCGATCAGAATCGGAAATGGTTGAAATTTACTAATACTTCGATATTGATTTTAATATTTATTTTCATAAAACAATAGAACAAAGGCGTAAGATATATCAAGAAGGGGTTTCTTGTAATCGATTCAGCATCTCACAAAGAGATTCCGTCTCCTTCGTTAACCCTCTATGCAAACCAGAATTATTAGAATTAAACCGATTCAGGTTTCAACATTAATCACCATAGAACCAAAACGGTAATAGATACCCACAAGAGATTTTTTGTAATCGATTCAGCATCTAAAGATAATATACCGTTACCATCAGTAACCCTCTGTCAAAATCCGAAGTGATTTGAATTTACTGATGCTTCCGGTTCATATAAGTTACTGATTTCTATAGAGCAAAAGTTACAATAGATATCGAGAAGCGATATTTTAAAATCCATTTAGCGTTTGAAGACCAGATCAGAAGTGGTAGAGATCAACCGTTTCCAGTTTAAGGTAGATAGCTATAGAACTAAAACGATAATAAGATAGTAACAAGCAGTTTTATTGCAATTGGTTGAGGATCTGAAGACATCATACCATCACCACCTGTAGCACTATCAGAATCGGAAGTGGTTGCAGTTTACTAGACTTTCAGCTTCAATATTGATTTCCACAGAGCAAGAACAATAAGAAATGTCGGTGAGTGGTTTTTCGCAATCGATTCAGAATGCCAAGAATAGGTTTTATCTCCTCCTTTAACTCTCTGTTCTTGGTTTCAACGTTGATCGCTATAGATCAAGAACAATAATAAGTTGCGACGGCAGTTTCTTGTAATCAATACAGCGTCCCAAGGATCTGTTCCATATCTTCTGTTGACACTATCAAATTCGGAAATGGTTGAAATTTTTAGTACCTCCGGTTTCAGTAATGATAATGATAGAACTAAAACAGCAAAATACATCGAGAGCGGTTTTCTGAAATCGATTGAGCGTCCCAAGAATATATTCTATTTCTTTCAAACTCTCAATGCAGATCGGAAGGGGAAGAAATCAACCGTTTCCAAGTGGAAGATTGATAGCCATAGAACAAAACCGGTAATAGATAGTGACAATCGTTTTATTATAATTAATTCAGCATCTCAAGACAGCTTACTATCACCATCCATAACACTATCAAAACCGAAAAGGGGTTAAATTTACTGGTATTTTAGTTGCAATAATGAGATAATCATAGAGCAAAAACAGTAAGAGGCATGGAATTGATTCAGCATCACAAGAGTATATTCCACCTTCATTAACCCTCTGTAAGTTTCTGGTTTGAACGTTAATAGTAATAGGACAGAAATGGTAATAGATAGCAATTTTTGAAATAGACTCAAGAAAGGATACCATCTAGACCCGTATTACTCTACTAAAACTACTAGTACTTCCGATATCAACATTGATTTCAATACAACAAAAATGGTACTAGATAGTGAGAAGCGGTTTTTCGGAATCAGTTCAGCGTGTCATGGAATTATACCATCTGCACATGTATTACTCTACTAAAAACTTTATAGTAGTTTCGTTTTAATGCTGATCGCCATGGAACAAAAATGGTAACACATATCGACAAGTGGTTTATTGGAATCGATTCAATCAGTAATTGTAAGACATAGTAGGAAAATATTTTTGCTATGGATTCAACGTCAGATTAACAAGTTTCATCTCTCAGTATTTCTCTGTCGCATTCAGAAGTTACAGATCTGTTTTAATATTGAATATCACATAGTTTGAAAGTTTACCATAGGAACTGTGAAACGAAACTTATTATTAGAGCCCGGATGTATAAACAATGTCAAACAATAAAACAAGCATATCAATATGCGCGATAAAGTGAAAAAAATAAGCAGAAACAAATATACGAAAATCAAATGAAATATTTGTTTTGTTGAAATCCTACCTTCTTCGAGGCTGACAGTATATAAGGATGGTTATCCTGAGATTTTCTTCTGTGAAGCTCCTACGTCTCTTTCTCTTTCTGAAAAATGATTTGTACACTGAAAATGTTCTTCCTACATCACACAACGTCACAGGGGCATGTGAGAAGCAAAACAGTTCTTTTTCAGTGAAGTTTTCAATATGTGTTTCTTCACCGGAAAGCTTTCTCGAAAATTTATACAGTAGAGTTCATTCCGTATTTGTCTTCGAAAATTCTACCTGCAGCAACACAATGTAAGCAAATTCATTACAACCGATTATCATAATTGACGCACATCGTTACGGAATATGCTCGAGTGTTTTATAACCAGAAGCCCTTAATAATACCTGAGTAAGCTAGAAGAATGCAATTTTAGCAATACCATCAGTCTCTGAAGATAATATTACTAAATTTTCTTTTATCATAGTAAGTGAATGTTATAAGGAATTATTTCGAGCTTCCAATGTTTTATAAAACCGAGTAGTTTGGAAAAGTGGCTATTGATGTACTTCGGCAAATCTGGAATCAGCAATAATAACCGCAATGTATTAGTGTCTCTCCATGTAACTGTACGTAAAAAAACATTTTAGAAGGATATGAATTAGGCCAGAGAGTACATCCAAATTCAAGACGTACAAGAGAGCAGTGTCTGGGGAGATCGAATATCAAATCAATCCTTCAACGGACTCCATTATACCAATGCAAAAAGAATAGCTTTAGCATATTTGTTAATTGAATGAATGAAAAATCACACCTGGAGTGCCAAATTCACTGAGGCCTTATTTGATGGACTGTGGCTCCCCCATCCCTAGTTTGGGATATAGTGAAACTGTTGATATTTAACAATTTATTTGGGAATGAAAACCCTTGTCACTTTAAAACGAACACGAAACAATGAATCTTTCTGATCGTGTGAATTTGCCGCGAAGAAAGACAGGAGCGTCTGTTGCGATTTCCTTGTAGGGTAAGCTATTTGATCGAACCATTCTTGAAAAATAAATTAATCGCATTTTTACAATTTTGAGCCATTTCTCATGAATCAATGAGAGTTGAAGTTTGAAACGTGAGGGATTAATGTATCTTGGGGGTACCCACACACCACCCACTTGTCGTTCCAAGATTCATCTGGGGCCATTTCACTATACTTAAACACCCACGCCCTTAGTTTAGTACCATTGTTTTATGGTACTTGTTAGGACGTTTGTCTTCAAACTGTCAAATACAAATCACAGTAAATCGTGTAATCTGTTGTCACAAAAAAGTACACCATACTATTTTCCGATCGGTATAAGGAAGAGATACCATATTATTTTTCGGTCGGTATGGTAAAATACTATTTTTCCATACTGTTTAACCGTAAATTATTAATTATATCTAAACTTTGTTATTTTTAAATGATTGAAGCGAGGTAATCTCACGATGATGTTTTAAAAGCTGGTCATTGGGAAGGGGGGGGGGGGGCAGAAAATCATTTGAGGGGCCTGGCCCAGATGCCTCTCCCCCGTGACTATACCCCTGATATCATGTAACTTTTAGCGAGCTGTGATTCGCGACACAGGCTGTGTGAGGTGTTGCTTGGGTTTTTCCGCCATTTGCACCTGTCACACGACGTTCTGAGCAACAATCTGCTTAAATGCTCAGTGGGACTTGAAGTGAAGGATTTCTTGCGACTACTGTTCCTCTTCGCCGATGTGATTTTGCAGTACGTTTTGTAAGACGTCATCGCCTTGGGCACTGTTCCTCGCGGCAAACCCTACGTACTTACCCAGAACTGTAGTATTCAGCGAACTCGCACCACGTAACCGAGGTCCAACGATTTGCTTTCATTGAGTATCAGAGATTCACCAGTTTACACTACCACCCTCTGTTCACTTCACTGCACACTGTCGTCCCACTGCTCCTCATGTAGTATGAAATTTGCCTTAACACACCATCACGGCCCGGTACAGTGATCACCGCCTGACAACGTCAACCCAGACGGTTGACGTGTTTCTAACTCCAGGGTATATAATGTGTGTGTGTGTGTGTATTTTTGAAACCATACCATTCTCTTGTGTATGCTTTGAATACAGTTCGATTTTGTTTTTGGAATATTTTTATTTAATATTTGATAACTGGCTTTTTAGCATTTTTTCGGGAGCAATTCTGGTTTCATTGTTTATGATAGAGATACAAGGTAACTAAAAAGTTGTTGCCGTTCTTGACGTTCCATTACTCATACACTCACAGAGAGGAAACGAAATGACGCACGTGCTGTCAAGCAATCGGATGTTAGTCTGACCATCGACCTTCAGTAGTACAGGCACGTTGCGCACATACAGCAGTCATAGCTCTTCCAGTATCACAAGAGAAATGAAGGTATCGAAGCAGCTTGTTTCCGTGTGTTTGATGTATGACTTTAAAGGGACCTTTCAGCTGCCGCATGTGCCAGGCATTGGTTCCAGAAATTCAGTTCGTGAAATATAAGCCTTTTGGATGAACCTCGCAGTGGACGACTACATATGTCGGATTAGTAGACCTTGAAAGCGGCCATTGAGGAAGGCAATGGTCTAACATGTGATGAACTTGCAGAAAGTTTTCATCTTTCCGCTGAAACAGTCAGACTGCACCAGCATGGGATAGGGAAGTTATACAAGTTAAGCAAGTGGGTACCACACACATAGTCGGCAGCCAACAAAGAACGAGTAACAGCCTGTTTGTCTTTGCTCACTCGATACTTGAACACACCCATCTTTGATCGCTTGCTAACTGGTGACGGAAAGTGGGTCCTCTATGACACTCCAAAGCGTACCAGACATTGGTTGTCGCCATGTGACCCTGTTCCTCACACCTCAAGACCACCTCTACAACAATAAAAGATTATGCTCTCTGTACGGTGGAATTGTCGGCGGATGGTGCATTACGAGCTCCTTCCACCTGATCACACCATCACTGCTCACCTCCAATCGTAGTAGTTCCAAAGAGTGTACCGTGCATTGCGGCATTGGTGAATCGCAACGATGTGCTCTTTTTGCATGAGGATGCAAAGTCACATTTGGCAAAGAAGATCTGGAAAACCCTTCAGCAAATAAGCTGGCAGACAATGTGCCATGTACCATATTCACCGGACCTTGCACCATCATATTACCACCTGTTTCATTCCCTCAACAACCATCTCCGTGGGAGATCCTTCGCAAATGAGGGAGACCTGCAAAACGCACTCACGGACTTCTTTGCATCCACAATCGCAGAGTTTTGTCACCAGGGTATTGTACCGCTGCAGGAATGTTGGCGAAAGGTGTTAGATATTGATGGAGATAACTTCGAAACCTAAAGGTACGTACCGTCCACTGTATTGCTCTTTGTTTACATTGCTCCAGAACAGCAAGAACCTTTTTTGTTATCTTGTATATGTGGTAACTTTTGTTGACATTTAAATGTTCTTTGCTGATTCAACATATAATATAAAGCTTTGCTCTTCTATTATGAACTGATGTGTATATACTATAGTGCCGAAGTGCAACTCCGGAGTCGAAGTTATTGTGTAAAATAGTGTAGGCGACGTTCGTTAGATGATTTGCAGTTGTCACAAAGTACGTCCATTATGCAAACGAAGAATATATGAGCGAATTCTGTAGTTTGTTTTGGAATCCACACTAAAAACGTTCTCATTTGGAATTGAGTCTCGTATAGTTCGCATCAAATGCAGAAATAATGAAGAAGAGATGGGTATCGTTCAAGAGGCGTCAATTAAAGCTACAGTAGTATGTGGTCAAAATGTACCTTTATTTTCCTACTTATTCGAAAATATGCAATTTTAACGAATGTAACGGTAGTTATTTGCACTCTTGCTTTCATCTTAAGTTGAACTTTAAATGTTACAATTAGAATATTTGTTAAACAAAGGACTTCTGTTTTTAAAGTTGCCTTTAGTTTCACTGTAATCGCCTAATTATGATTTTACGACCTTAAATTGATTAATGACTTGAAATGCTACATATCGGGTGTGACACGGGAATCTGATGAGTTTTCACCCAGCTCAAACCGTTTTTAGGAAAATGGCGCAGGACTCTGTAACCACGTCTTACAAAGGAGTGTGTCATTGAATACTATTGTTCATTTCTTTTTTAAATCATATCTGCGAAGTGAGAGCCTTTGCTGCGATCACATTTCTGAAGACAGTTTCAAAAGTTGTATATAATATGCGTGGAATTGCCTGAGTTATCCCAGATGGTGTATTTCAGATGGCTTTCTTCGAAGTGTGGATGTATGTCGGACAGGTTTTGGAAACCTCACTTCTAATGTAACTTCAGACGAAAAGATAGTATGCGTTGAAATCTGGGGATTGTGAGGGCCATTCAATGACTTCGCGATGTGAGATCACCTTGTTCGGGAGCATGTTGTGAAGTAGGGTCATAGATTGGATAGACGCATGGGCTGTGACCCCATCCTAAGGATACCTGATTGTGTGGAAAGCATAACCACATTGACGCAATTTATTTTCCATAGACGTGGTCAACATGTTGTGTGTAACTCTGAATTCACTGTCAGAAGAGTATTCTGACCGTCTTGAAAAACCAAGGACCAATAACACCAGACATAAACACCAAACCACTCAATAATCTCTAAATTTGGCAGAAACCTTTCCTGTAGCTGGCGAAGATTTTGTTCTGCCTAGAAGCAGCACTTCTATGTATTCACGTTACCATGCAGAAAAAAATGCTTCGAGTGTAACAAGAAGATCACTTAATACAATTGTCATGAGTGTTACTAACGTATACGTAGGTTTTTCTGCGTGTCTTGTCGGTAGCACTTAACATTTGTCGCACAATAAATTTGTAACTGTCACACGTCATGGCGCATCCTCAGGTTGGGAATCAAGGAGAAACTTTTATATACAAGTGTGGAGGTTAGCTACAAATATGAATAAGCAGACCTGGACAGATGACAAGGGGTTGTCTTTTCCAGTTGGCGCTTTGGCTTTTATCATTGTTCTGTAAGAAAGGTACTTGTTCAGAAACACCCACTGAAGCATTAGGGGGGAAAAAAGGCAAGACCTCAGTAATGTAAAATAGACATGTAATTTGGAACATGGAATATAAGAACTATTTCTAGAACAGGAGCATTAAAATCCATAACAAGCAAGTTAGAGAAATACAGGATGCACCTGATGTAAGTTCAGTAAGTTAGATAGGAAGGAAAGGGCGCATTGCAGGATGGAAATAAAAATCACCAACTAGGAAAATGATATTTTGTTCACAAACGAAAATCAGAAACTCGATATTTTGGAATTATTGATGATATACCTTTCTTGATTATTGAAAAGAATTGGTGGGCGACATGGTTGTTCTAAATATACGTTTCAACGGAAGGTAAGGATGACGACATAAAGGACAAATTTTACGAAGAAGTTTACGTGTATTTGGGCAACTCTCGCGATACTATATGAACATTCTATTAGGGATATCCAATGAGAAGGTAGAACGAGAGGATATTTTCAAATAGTTTACAGAAAATGAAGTGTTTTTAAGGTATACTCTTGAATTAAGATTCAAAACTTTTTCCAGGAACAATACGAATTCCCATATGAATATACTTGGACCTCACCAAAATTGATCAAAAACAAAACAAAAAAAAAAAAAAATTATGATTTAGTAGGTAGAAGACAGTCTAGCAGAATTCATATTCGGTCGTTCAGAAGAACTGTATGGTATGCTGACCAATACCTGGTAGCAGTAAATTATAAGAGAAAAAGAGAGATAATCATTGAAAAAAGGGAATATCAGCATCTGAAAATGAAGAGGTTTAGTTTAAAGAAATGAGAGGAAGGTCAGGCAAAGGAGATGAATACAAAATTGAAGTGTCGAATAGATTCTTGGTGTAGAATACGACAAAATGCATAACAACAAACTAGTTTGACCGGGAAAGCTCTAAACTACCAGACAAGACAAAAGATAAAACAGTGTTGGCTACAAAATTCGAAAGATAGAACCGAAACTTTTGTTGACGGGAAGCTTAGAAAAAATAAAAATAAAAATAAAAAAACTAAAAAAAAAAAAAAAAAAAAACTTGAGAGCTAAAGTTATTGAACTTGAAAATAAGAGCAAAAACAAAAATATCCGGGACATGTATAAGGGAATCAACGAATTTGAAATAGGATATGTGCTTTGTGCCTAGATATTAAAGAAAGAAAACGGAACAGCTTTCAGGAATACGGATTGTATTTTTATAGTATTTATTTGACCGTTTGCTGTACATACAGCCAAAAAATAATGTTTCTAGAAAAAATTAAATGCATACAGCAGAACCGTATATTCCAGAGTCTAACCGAACAGAAATAGAAATTCCTGGAAAGAAACAGAAATGTCCGGGTGTAAACAAAATTTTCCACTGAGTTAATTTGAATTATAGTGGGGGGAAATGTGGAACGAGATATGAGAGCTGCTGGGAAAGTTTCTGCAAACTACGAGTAACCATGGGACTAGTGTTTCGCTCTTATAAAATTCAGATGAATAGAATCTGTGTTTAAATTATCTCTGATTGCTTGTTTAAATTGATTCGTTTATTTTTGACAGCAGATTGAAGATGTAGTTTTGTGTGAGAAATATATATTTTTTTTTTTTGCGAACACTTTTGAGCAGTGACTTTTTATAATTTCAAATGTCGTTAACGTTTAAACAGTGCATCAGGCAACTTTCAAAGGTCACTTAACCATAGAAATGCGTATTCTTCATAATTTTATAATATACATTCTTTCAAATGTTGTAATAGCGGAACCCTAGTGCTACTGTTAGCATCAGTATTTTCTAGAAACGTTTGAAGCAAACCTTGTACACAAACTCATTCTCTTCATCTGGAACAAGCAAGAATTGCAACAAGAGTGGAAAGAATCAATCATTGTGCCAACTCAGAAGAAAGGTGACAAAGCTAATTGTAGTAATTATGGAGGCAAAGGCGAAATTTTTGCTGAGTTAATTTAACTGGAGAACAAACTCTTGGAACAAGGAGGAATTGACACATGATTGGGAAAATCAATCATTGTGCCAGTTCACGAGAATGACGAACAAAACTCATTGTAATAATACCGAGACATCGCTCTTATCAGCATCTTATTCTCAGACATTCTGTTAGCAAGATTGATCCATACCCAGGTGAAATGCTTGAAAATAACCAGTGCAAATTTAGTCGAAATCGTTTAACTATCGACAAGGTATTTACTATTCATCAAATACTCGAAAAAAATAGAAATACAATACCGAAGTACGTCAATTATTTGCTGATTTCAGAAAAGCTTAGGACTCAGTTAGGAGGAAAACATTGTACAACATTCTGACCGAATTTGATATTCCGAAAAAGTCAGTTAAATTTACAAAGATGTGTTTACATGAATCCCAAAGTAAAATCCGAATAGAAAACACTTGTCCACGAGTTTTCAGTCGAGAATGGCCTGAAATACTAGGATGCATTGTTGCTATTAGTATTTCGTTTTGTTTTGAAATACACTATAAGGAAAATAAAAAATATCAACTAGGACCTAGAGCTGAGTGGTATTGACCAGATTATGGCTTATGCTGATTATGAAAATCTGGTAGCGGACGATATGAAGACAATAGAAAGAAATGCATTTTTTTTTATTAAACGCCTGCCGGGTCATGGGCTGAATACATGGAAATTCGCCACGACCGTAAAACTGCAAATTAGGTGTATGCTAAATTCTCAGATAATACTTTCAACAGAGTGCATATTTTCAAATATCTAGGATCGACATTAACAGACCGAGAACATATATCCACAAAGAAAGTAATTTTTGGCTGAAAGCAGGGAATTCCTGTTATTATTCAGTCCAAACCTCTCAATCTCTTCGCTAATTCTGTAGAAGAATTTAAATCATAAAATATATAGAACAAAATTACCTGTTGTTCTATATGGTTGCTGTGTGCGTGCTTGCCTATTTTGAGGGAAGAACGCAGACTAAATGTATCTGAGAAAAAAGGCAGAGAAGAATTTTCGGACCCAAGAGGGATGGAAATAGGGACGTGAAATCTTCATAACGTGAAAATGCTTAATCTATACCGTTTATCTAATTTGTTCGGGTCATTACGTCTAGGATGCTCAGAAGAGCAGGTCATGTAGCCATAATGAAAGAGAGTAAAAATGCTTTCAAGATTTCAACTGGAAATTCAATCGAAACAAGACCATTGGGAAACCTGGGCGCAGATGCAAATGTAATATTTAGGTGGATCTTGCAGGATTGGAATACAAAGTAGAAACTGGATCCAGTTAGCTAAGGACTGAAGCCAATGGAAAGTTTCTATAGATTCAGCATTGAACCATAGGCCATAGATT
The DNA here is from genome assembly GCF_964235325.1 of Thermobia domestica. Taxonomy (NCBI): domain Eukaryota; kingdom Metazoa; phylum Arthropoda; class Insecta; order Zygentoma; family Lepismatidae; genus Thermobia; species Thermobia domestica. Next base: position 188,500,244 of record NC_137461.1, on the reverse strand, counting down.
TGGTTAATTTGTGAGGATATGCAAATCCCGGTACAATATTCGACGACATAAGTATCTGTCAACTGCAGGCCTAGATCATGTTTCTTGGCGAATTGTCGAGGATTTCGCATAACAGACTGCCTAATTGGCTTAATATTTTCAGGAGTCTGAATCGTATGCTGTTCATCTTGAAGTGATATTCTGATGGCAGATCCTGCAAAACGAAAAAGTTATTTATCCACAGCAAAATGGTATTCCGTGTGGGCACACACCGATTACAATGAATCGGAAAGTAACGCCGAGAAGCACGTTGTGTTAGTGATTATAGGATCCATTGCTTTTGGAAAATGCTTCTATGACAAAAAGCGCGGCCTTGTTCCGATATCTATTCCATGTTGACTTAAATGCTTTGGGTAGGAAAACACCTGACTATTGATACCCCGCATAACTTCACTCAGTGTTGCCAGGAACTGTAATGAAAACCGTTAGATTCTCCTGCCGTACCCCATATTTATCTCTTCTAATACCCTTAAAGCCTGCCAAATGATTCCCATATCAGCTACATATTCCGTGTACACAAGTGACTAGAGATCGCCTGACAAAAACCTCCAGACTTAAAAATTAAGACTTCAGCTCATATAGCTGGAAAGGTGTATAACCATTCTGCACTACTTATAAAACAACGTGCGTGAAAGTCGTGTCTCTACCTGTAGTATTTTGCATGAAGAATATCTTTAACCAGATCTGTAAACTTAGACTAATCTGGCTCTTTTGACTTCGGAGTAACACTTCAGGATTCATCGAAAACAAAAGATTTCTCTAAACATTAACAAAAGAAATTGTTTATTTTTATAGCTTATGCTGAAGATTGTCCTTCTATAGGAACATTTACTTATCGTCTGAAAGGTTTTGATGAACCGCCGACGGACCATTATATGAGGACATATTACCTTGCAGCTAGTCCTGAATTTGGAGCACAAAAGCCATTTTGCATGGGATCTATACCTAGGCATAAGGTAAGTTAATAACTATTAAAGTTTTATGTTATCTGTCGGTACAGCAAAATAAAGGTTAACATCTGTAGAATGCTCCTTGTTACACGTTGGTGTAAACAACAACCTATAGCTATTTTTTTCTATGTGGCTGAATAGTGAACAATGAGATGTACTACGTAGAATAGAGTTCCCTCATGGTGGTTGTAAATAGCGTACGCGCCTTGACGTAGGAGACCCGGGTTCGATTTCCGGCAGGAGCTCATTTGGTTTGGATTACATGTTAAGCTGTAAGTCCACGTCCCATATAGTGTCGCTGTGAATTGTATCCTAAATTCGAATCAATTCAGTTCCAAACTAAATCGAATAGTATGCTCTACGCAGTATGATTTAAGAATTTTTAATGCGGAGCAGGTTCGTAGCCTTGAAACTACTTTTCCAACATTAAGAAAAACAAATAAAGGGTAAGGGGAAAGAAGAAGGAATGTCACAAAACTGCATTTTCGAGAAAACTGTGTTTTAATATTCAAAACCGCGTAAAAGGAATAGGATTAGTTAAATTTTTGCCCCTTTTTATATGGACATTTCTCCATCTACGCATGCATGCCATATACAGTCAAATAGTACCAAGAGTCACCAACAGATAGGACAAAGCACCCGATAAAGCACATACATGGACATTCCTTGTTTTTCCCCCTTACCCTTCAAATATTCGACCTTCTCTAAATTTATCCTGCTCTCTTAAACCTCTTTTGCTGTATACAGGTTTCGTATGTATATTTATATAAAGGGCACTTGAAAACAACTTTGGGAGGTGATTCCTGAAACCAAAATAACACCAAAAGTATAGACCAACCTTGGTGCAGAAATACTTCCTTTGTCAGTCAAAAGTTTGTCTCAAAAATTCGAAAACAGCCATATCTCGAGAATGAAATGTCGGATAAAAAGGGGCATTCATTATTTTTAGTCGTAGATGTTATTAATGCATAGTTTGATATGGTGAGGGGGTGGCGCAAGGATGTCCTCTAAAGAAATTACAAAAATCCTTGGATATTCTTCCAAAAGTGAGAGGTTATATAGTGCTCAAATTCTGAATGAAGATGAGGCTCCACACTTAAAATATGTCAGCACATACATGAGAGAATATTTGGTAATAAAACCACAGAACTTAAGTAAATGATTCCTTATACGAAGAAATGAAGGGAATTATAAATCATCATGGGTGCCCAAATGCGTCAGTTCGTAGTTGTAAATTTGACTGAACGATGCTGAAAAGGATATTAACTCCAAAACGAAATGTGCGATCAAGATCGGGTAAATGGCTTAGCGATTATTTTCAACCCTAGTTTCCACTAATGTATCAGTGGATGTAGAACAGGGTTGACACAAGAATTAACCTCGACGAGAAGAGAGGAAATCTATGACGCTTTCTACATACTAGATTATAAATTGTTAAGTGTTTCGAATACGAACATTTACTAATAATATGAGCAAGTAGGGATACAACGATTGGATTTACACGTTAGTGGTAAATAGATGATTTGTATCACTGTAACAAATTATTGCGGTGGGGGGCTTGATAGCTCAGGTGAGTGAGTGAGATTTTCGTTTCGATTCCGTCATGGGAACTTCCAGTATGAATTTTCTCCGAGTTCTTCCATTTCTCCCGTTCATTATCATTAACTTTCATTAATCATATGCCTTATTTTTGACTAAAGGACACAAGAACACGACGGTAATATATATATTGGTAAAAATTATTGTAACGAACTGATTGAAGGAAGAGACAACTAAATATGAATACGTGATGTATGTGACATTGAAGTACACACCTTATAATCTATGCAACAGTCTTCGTCCGAATTCGATAAGTGCCGTGTCTTAGTGAGATATACACCAGGAATACGTTTCTTCTCCCGAAGAACCAATGACTCGCATTATCGGTCCGTTTGCTAACATTGAAGGGAATCCAAACATATCCTGAATTCATTGATTCGGCGATGTGAACTTTCTATTGAGGTTCGTGGAGAACATTTTGAAACTTACTATGATTTGTACACTCCGGTCACAAAAATCAAGATTGCCTTCCCAACTCAAAGTCCAAGAATTTGAACCTAGATTCTTATTCCCTCATATTTCTTTCAAGGGGAATGTATTTTCTCTCCATTCTATTAGAGAAGAACATGCGTATTCCCTAATGAAAATAGGCATCTGGACGTTGCCTCTAAGTAACTATTCCAGTGACATGTAAAATATTCCCCCCCCCCCAAAAAAAAAATGATGATAAATGAAGTCAAAAACTGACATTACTACATGATATGAGATTAAAGCCTGTGGAGCAGTAACAGAACACTGTCAATAGAGTTGTAACAGAAACAAACGGAAGAGACTACTAGACCTGTACTCTTGATCAAGTGGATAACATAACGGATTCGCATCCAATATTTATTTTAACATGGGTTCGAATCCTGTCCACACAAGCTGTTTTGTTTTTAAAATAAAGAATTTTCATTTTATTGACAAAGAAATTTATAAATATATAACAGCTATGTAATACTGTACATAGTATTGCAAGATATATTATAAAATTAAAAGTGACAATGTTTGTGATCTTAATCTCTTGAACCATCCTACCGATCTCGATCAAATTTTCAGCACAGATGAGGTTCGGGCCTGGCAGTGTTTTTATCTGTTCACTTTGATGGTAAAACTTAGGGAAGGGGGATGTGCGGGAGATACAAAAAAATAAATAAAACTTAATAACCTTGTATCAAACTACTAATCTCGATCAAATTTTCAATATAAATGAGATTCAGGCCTGGGATTGTTTTCATCATTTCACTTTGTTGGTACAACGTAGGGGAGGGGAAGGGGAGAAATATATTTAAAAAATTAAAATGAAAGTTACTGTCTTTGTCATTTCATCACTCTTAAACCACCCGACCGATCTCTATCAAATTTTCAACATAGATGAGGTTCGAACCTGGCATGGATTTTATCATGTCACTTTGACGATGCAACTTAGGGAAGGGGAGAGATATTTAAAAATGATCGGAAATGACAGATGTTAGGGCCGAATCTATAATTTTTGGAGTCGCTGAGATGAAGAGTGACATTTTCGATCCTGTTTAAATCCTAATACAGCCCCGCAACTTGGAGAAGAGGAGGGAGGATATATATATATATATATATATATATATAAATGGACGGAAATGACTAATATCGATGTCGAATCCATAGTTTTCGGGGTCGCTGAGATGAACAGTGACATTTCCGATGCCGCCGAGACCCGCAACATAGGGGAGGGTTGATATCGAAAGTGACCGATATTAGCGCCGAATCCATAGGTTCCGGTGCCGCTGAGATGAACAGTGACACCTCCGTTGCCGTTTAAATCTAAATTCAGCCACGCAGTATGGGCGACGAGGTGGGGGAAGAAATGTCAAAATGATCGAAAATGACGGATATCAGAGATCACTTTAGTAATAGTAAAAAGTGACTAATGAAACATATTGGGTCAATGCAAAAGTTCGTGCGGTTCCTATATTTTAGACTTTGTTTTTATTCTGCTATTCTGTTCAAATTCAAATACAGATACAGCATAGATATAACATTAACGTATTCTACGAGTGTAACAAACATTGCATACATTGCATACACATTCAAAAACTTGCGCCATTTCGCACGTTGTTTGACGAGGATTCTCATGAAGCAACTCATTCAAGCGATTTGCATCAAAATCTGAAGGTCCTCCAGAACGTGAATCATCAGACAAGTCAAACCGTCCTGCTCGAAAACGGGAAAACCATTTCTGTGCTGCTCTTTCAGCAATGGATTCATTCCCATACTGCACAAATCGTTCTCGCAGTTTCTGCTGCACTGGATCCTCGGTTAAACTCGAAAAGTAAAATGTGACGGAAATGATAACTTTTCTCAACATTCCATATTAGTAGAGCAACCCACATTTATGCTTTATATTTTGATTAATTATGCTTTATTGTTAATTTCAATCAGTTTTACATTAATAGTGTATAATGTAAATATAAAATTTACATTAAATATTCTAAATATCTTGATTTATTTATTAATATTTTATGCAATCAGTTTCTTTCATATTTAATGAACTTTCTACTTATGAAGTTCATGCATTGTAAAGAGATATGCTTTACTCTTTTTTTTTTCTTTTTTTTTCACTTTTGTGCTCCTTAGAGTTGCATATATACAGAAAGGAAAAGTAGAAGATGCCATCAAAAAGTACAGAAAGTGCTCAAATTTAAGAGGTACACATAACAACATAATATGGAGTTCTTGTGTACTATTCATTGTTTGCGGAAAGTCTTCTTTTCCTTTTTTCTTTTCTCCACATGAAAGGATTACACCGTAATTAAAATAAGCTTTTCATTGTTGCGTTGTTACGTTCTCAATGATTTTGCATTGTAAATATTGGTTTAAAAAAAAATATTAATACAGTATGTTAAACATGGAGTTAAACAGAATTTTCCAAGAATTGTTCTAATAGAATTTTCCAAGAATTGTGCTCAATATTTTAAATTGTATTATGCTTTTAAAATTAGTTTCTTCTGGATCCTTAGAGAACCACAACTATGTTCAAGGTACCAACCATATGTGTGAATTGCTGTTATGCTTTTTATGCTTTTGGGTTGCCCTACATATTACTTTGTCTGAAATATATACAATAATACGTTCACAATCAAGAAAACCTGTGTTTCGCAACACACAAACTCCGAACTACGGTAAAACAACGGAATAACGATAAGCAATCGCTTCACGTCACATTGTTGCCAACCCAAAAGAAAACCGCACGACCTTATGCATCGATCCAATATTACTATTTATTTCTTCATTTAACCCACGAAGCAGGTTATATATATATATATATATATATATATATATATATATTGAACAGAATAACAGAAGGCGCGGTTGCTTAGTGGTAGAGCCTTTGTCTCTGGTGCGTGGAGTCCGTGGTTCGAACCCCGACCAATGAAGCTTGTCATGGAGAACATTGTGTCCGTTAGTTTTCTCGGGATACTCCAGTTTCTTCCACATTCTCATTTCACCACTTCTTTCAACATCATTCACTTGCTTTAGTCATCCGTCTCTCTTAGCCTAAACATTAAACTGAAAGATTGTTTTCAAACAAAGTTACAACTTCTTCTCTTCTTGTATCTAACGTTTCTCCATAGTGGGAGAACCACGCTTGTTTCCCGGCGGGAGCTCATGTGGTTTGGATTCCACATTAAGGAATATGTCCAGATCTTATATAACATCGATTTTGAAAGGAACGCTACACTCCAATACAACGCAGTCTAATGTTTCCTCTCAAACAGAAAGCAATATGGAAAGATGTTCATCCTAGAAACTAATTCTTTAGTATTTAGTATTTCGGGCGTTATTTGAGGAGGGCAGGCGGACAATTGGCCCTCGCCCTTAAGTTTGAGACGCATATACAGTTTCCAAGAATTGTTCTAATAGAATTTTCCAAGAATTGTGCTCAATATTTTAAATTGTATTATGCTTTTAAAATTAGTTTCTTCTGGATCCTTAGAGAACCACAACTATGTTCAAGGTACCAACCATATGTGTGAATTGCTGTTATGCTTTTTATGCTTTTGGGTTGCCCTACATATTAGTTAGTATAATAACTCTGGTCAACATAATTTTTCTTACAAAAGAAGTAAATGCTAATCCAGATGCAGCTCGTCCTTCTGAATTGGAAACCGTATTCAGAAGCTTTCCATCAGGCAATGTTTTCTTGTGACAATCATTTCTTTTTTCACCCTTGTACACGAAATGCTATTTTCATGAAACAGGCATGCGATTGAAGCGGCATAGCTAAACTGTTTATTAACGTAGAAGAATAATTTAGGTGTCAGATTATTGTGGAAGAATAAAACTTTCACCAGGTATAGACTTTATCCCATAGGGAGATGGGGAGAAAGGTCATTGAATTTCCGTAGAATATTGTAGAAATTGTAAAGTTTCAATTTGCAATTTCCCCTTTCCCTTGCCGTCGCTTAACAACGGACAACAAAATTATAAAATTAGGCAGTTCATAGGACACACGCGTCATATAGGTATTTGATTCGCCGGACGTGCCCTTGTTGTACAGTAATAAAAAAAGAATGGAGTCTGATGGGAAACTGATGGCGAAAAATTTGTTATTTGTATAGGCCTGACAATACTGTAAATGTAGACTGAAGTCAGACGTGTTTAGCAGGCAGCCAATGTTATCATGTAGTGAGGCCATCAGGCTTTGTTTATGTGTAAATGGAGTGCTTTTGTTTCATTTCTTCTGTTGTGAGAAAACTTGCATAATGCCCAAAAAAGAAAAAAAAAAGTGTTTGAATCATCCAGATAATTTCTTTTACGTTTGTGGTGAACTAATCTTTAAATAGAGGTGAAATTTATGTTTAAAAAAAAAAAAAAAGTGTTACGAGCTTTACTTTGGCTATAAAGTTGGTGGTTTTGATAAAGCATGGGTTCCGAATATGTGTTGTGTGTTATATGTGCGGGTTCTTACAGGATGGAAAAATTACATACATCACATACCTTTTTCAATTCCACTTATCTGGAGGGAACAAAACGACCATTCTAGTGATAACTAGTTTTGTTTAACAAACATAAAAGGAATTACATCTAAAAGTAAACATAGTGATACATATCCAAATTTACCCTCTGTAATGAGGTTTCTATTACATAGTAATGCCTGTGCCAAAGTGTCCAGATTTCGTGACCTTAATTGATGACTTTTAATTTCGATACATTATATATTCTGGAAGAAAGGCAAGATAGAAGTGATCCTACATTTGACGCTTCTTCATCAGAGCCCACTTACTAACTGGAACAGATCTCAATGTTTTCATTAAAGATTTTCGGTTGTTTAAAGAAAAAACCGAAATTTTAGATTCGATGCTCAAAGGTTACATAAAGACACAAGGATATGCATATATCGTAGTCGCAACAGTGATTTCAAAGAGTATTTCTCGACAGTGGGTGATGTAGCAGGGTGTCTACTGATACTGGAAATATTGGAAATACTTGGATTATACTGGAATTTAATTTTGATACTGGAAATACTGGAAATATACTGGAATTTGGATCCACATACTGGAAAAATCATGAAACTGGTAATTTGTCAACAATACATTTTTGTAATTGTTTTTAATAGTCTTAGAAACAATTCTGTATCCATTGAGATTGTAAGTTTTTTCAGAGCAAGAGTTGTATACAGTTTGTAATTAGACACTTAAAGCAATGGATGGAGTGGAGGGCTGTGAGGGGAGTTGGGAGGCCCTTTAAAAATGTTAAAAAAATCATTGTATTTCAAAAAAGTCCAAGTTAACTAAATTTATTAAAATAAAATATTCTGTTGATGGTAAAACAATTACAAACTTGAAATCATCAAGAGTGTGATTACTAAAGTCCGGATTATTATGTAATATCAACCCCCTAAATATGTGCATAAATATATAACAAAAGTCGCTTAAAATTGTAAGAAATATGTAATATTACATATGTTACATATTTATGGAAACGTAATATTAACACGCGTATGAGTATGCAATATTTAAACCAATTATGAAAATAAAAAGGAAAATCAACTACACTTGATCCTGCTTAATGCAACTCCCCCAATGAAGTGAAATGCTTGAACAGCTGAGACAGCCATAGTCATTGACATGACTGATTGCAGGATAATAAAAATCAGACGCGAATGAAGGAAGATGTGAATCGGCTAGAGAGAAACAGGAAAGCCCCGAGAAAAGCAATGCATACGGCATTTGTACGTCAGAAATCTCATGTGGTGTGGTGTGGTCCCGTTTCAAATCTAGAATTTTTTACACTAAATGCGCATCCATCACCACGGCCCAATCTTGAAATGAATTAGAGATGCAAAAAAGCCGGCTTTTTTGAATCGATGGTTTTTTGCACATAAAAAGCCGGCTTTTTTAAGAAAAAAACGAGAATTTTGGAAATTTTGGCTTTTTTCATTTTCATGATTTTTCTATTTAAATAGCTTTCTTATAGTATAATCTAAAGTTAAATAAGATTTCATGACCTAAATGCTATATTTCGCTCTGGAATTCACCATCATGATGGATGGAACACATGTTTTATGAATTAAAGTAAACCTAAAGTACGTAGTATATGAGGACAACTGTAGAAGATATTTGGCTTTATTTTAACTTCTGAGTTATCGACATTTTTTCTTTTCTACATCATTTCTTTTTAGTCATCCGTGTTTCATTTCCTAGAGATTAGTAGGCTACTCTAGCTTCTAGCACATAAGTTAAACTTTTGTTTTTCAATATATCCGTCAGAGCGTACGTTTGTCAGTATATCTGTCAAAGCGTACTTCCACATTCTTGTTATACTGTAGCTGTGCAGTGATTTAGCAATAATCTTCCGGATACAAACTTGAATACCATTTTATACCAATAATCAATAGCGGATTCAGAAAAGTATTTTGGAAGGTGTTTCTCTGCTTAATGTTTGGTTTTTCTAAAATTTCCTCATTTTTATTTGGGAGTTCATGAGTACAAGCATAACCAAGAGCGCCCATGCTGTAGTTTCCAAGGGGGGGGGGAGTATAAGCGACGTTTCAAATATAGTTTCAAATTTTGCTGTAACTAATAAAAATTCTATTAGGATTTCAGTATTCCCAAGTATAATTTCTTCTTAGGGGGCGAGCGCCCCACCTTGCCCCCCCCCCCTGATGGGCGCCCTTGAGCATAACTAATATTTCGTTTTGTTTGTATATTCAGCAATAACCTTCTGGATACAACCTTGAAGACCATTGTATACTGATCATCAGTAGCGGATTTAGAAAAGTATTTTGGGAGGGTTTTTCTTATTAATGTTTAGTTTTTCTAAAAATACCTAATTTTTATTTGAGAAGAGCTTGAAAATTATGAGTAAAGGCATAACAAATATTTCGTTTGTTTTAGAAATTCTGTAATTTCGGGGTACAAGCTTCACATGTAAAACATCCCCACCCTAACCCCCTTCGCAAATCCATCACTGCTGGTAGTTAATAATAACAACGATTTAAAAACGATAAGAGAGGAAGTCGGCCAGAACTCACAGTACACACATTATCTCTACATTCACAGATACGATTAAGAAAAACTTTCGTCAAAATGGTCGAATGCGGGGTTGAATCCCGAACTCCCGATAGAAGCGCAAAAGCCAACCACTCACTCATGGTTGTTGTGCAGTTGTGCTTAATTTAAATATATTCTCTCCCTCTATGGCGTATAGAATCCGAAGGTTCAATGCCGCGTTCACAAAAACTCTCCGCTGTCTTCAATCCTTTGCCAACTGGATCCAGTTTATGCTTTGTATTCCTATTTCTGCGAGATCCATCTTAATATTCCCTCCCATCTGCACCTAAGTCTTCCTAATGGACGTTTTCCGATTGGATTTCCAGTTAAAACTTTGAAAGCTTTCCTGCCTTCTTCCATTCTGGCTGCATGACCTGCCCACCTGAGCCTCCTAGACTTGATGACCGTAACGATGTTTGGTAAACCGTATAAATTATGCAGTTCTTCGTTATGAAGTTTCCCTCATTCCCGTTCCTCTTGGTTCCGAATATTCGTCTCAGGATTTTATTTTCAAATACTTTCAGTCTGTGTTCTTCCCTCAAGCGACCATGTTTCACAACCATAAAACACAACAGGCATGATCATCGTTTTATATATTTTAAGCTTTAAATTTCTCGACAGAATTCGCGACGACAAAATACTTTGAATTGAATAATAACACGAATTTCCTGATTTCAGTCGACATTTAATTCTTTGTGGATATGATTTTGGTCTGGTGATATTGATCCCAGATATTTGAAAGTATCCACTTTGTCGAAAGTATTATTTGATATCTTAACTCACCATAATTTGCCATATTACGATCCCGGTGAACTTTCATGTATTTAGTTTTCTCTGCATTTACTTATAAACCAATGTCGCTGCAAGCGTTTAATAAGAACTCTGCATTTCTCTCTATTGCTCTCCTATCATGCCCTATTAAATTTGCATCATGAGCATACGCCGTAACCTGGTGCATACAATTCAGCTCTAGGGCCTGGTTGCTATGTTGAACGTTTCTTATAGCGTACTACGGAACAAAGCTGAACAATAATGACGATAACGCATCTCCTTGTTTCAGGCCATTCTCGACGTGGAAGCTCATGAACAAGAATTTTTCTGCTCGGATTTACTCTGGGATTCACTGAAACACATTTTAATTAATCTAACTAGCTTTTTCGGTATTTCGAATTCTGTAAGAATGTTGTAAGAATGTTCTTGTTCTGTAAGAATATAGATGTTTCCCTCCTATCCGAGTCGTAAGCCTTTTTAAAACCCATAAACAGCTGATGTACTGGGTAATATATTCCCATTTCTTTTCGAGTATTTATCGAATAGTAAATATCTGGTCGATAGTTGATCGATTTCCCTAAATCCACACTGATAATTTCCAATAATTTCATCTGCGTATGGAATCAGTCTTGTAAATAGAATGTTAAGAAAAATATCTCGATAATTATTACATTCAGTTTTGTCGCCTTTCTTCTGAATTGGAACAGTGAATGATTCTTTCCACTCTTCTTAAATGTATTCCATAATTTGTTTCTTTAAAAAAAAAAAAAATCGTAATGATATGTTGAATTCCTGTCGTTAAAAGTTCAGAAACCTTCATGGGTAAACCGTCATGGTGGTTATAAGTCTAGAAAACCGCACGATCAGATGAATAGTCTATTACGCATATGATCCATGTACAGAAAATTTGTTACTTTCTCGATTCTGAACAAGCTTAAGTAACAGTCAGTGCATTATAGAATTCGGAATTTTACCGATTTTGCAGATTCCAAGCACCTGATAGGTGGTAACATTATTACGTATGTGATCAATGAATGAAAAATTTGTCCGAAATATTCATACAATGTATATGAAAGTTAAAACCTAAAAATTTCAAAAATGTACAGAACCACTCGAAACCAAGTTCTTGATGTGCAGCTTTTAAGATTATCATGTAAATGTATTTCTATCATGTTTTTTTTTTTTTTTTTTTTTTTTTTTTTTTTTTTTTTTTTTTTTTTCGAAAAGAGGGTGTGTGATATTTTGAAGTAAAAATATTGCGTACAATTTTGCTAGTTATTTGTGTATCTTTTTTTTTTTTTAAAAAAAGTAATTATTTTCGTGTAAAAGAAGTTAAAAAATTATTATATATATATATTGGTAAATGCTTTGGAATTCATAATGCAAATATGTTAAGAATTAAAAAAAAATCTTTTCAAAATTCATGGTTTATTTTAGAGGTTCTATATTATTATCTACATCAACCACTAACCAAATGAGTTGTTGTACTGTAGAGAAGCGAAAAAAAGTCTACTTTATCAATTTAAAGCAAAATCCTGAAAAAAAAAGCCCAAAATTTCCCAGTCAAAAAAGCGAAGCAGAAAAAAACGTTTTTTTTTTTTTCAAAAAAGCCTATTTCTTCCGAGCCCTTGCATCTCTACGCAATATACAAATTTAAATACTAAAAGCAACTTAAGACGAAGTGTATTGTTTTATATATATTTATTTCATGCAGGAAAAAGCAGTCCTATATCTGTTAAACAATACCTGCTGAACTAAAATTGAAGAATATTTCCACTAATGAACATTTTTAATTTGAAATAAATTACTTACAAAAGATGTGCCTGCAGTTCAACAGTGTGTTGTTGCACAGTGGGTTACAAGGTACATTTCTAAGTGATCAGCAGTAAAATTTTATCGGCGATCGGATAAAATATTCTTGTATGCAGACAATGCCCTATCCACATCACATGAGGTAACAGGAGCGTATTTCAACAGGTGGATGTAGTTGGGGCAAATATCTTCAGGGGGAAGGTCTTGTTTCACCACTGAGAATCTCACACATTGCCAATAGGCTGTCGTAACCCGGGTTTCTTTCCAGCACTGCATTTAGTTTCTTTCAAACTTTTTGTCCTACATCACCACACACACCTTGCAGCAGTCTCTTTGCATCCTCTATGATTTCCATGAATTCCGGAAGAGGCCACCCAACAGTCTCTAGCTTTTTAATGCTTGTAGGTAGTCAACCAAAACTGCTGTCTATGTATGCGATATCACACGCTACTTTTGAGTCATTAAACAGTTTCTAAGCAATGCCAACTGATACAGCAGACTCCGATGGAAGTGAATGAACAGGCTTAATTTTTTGAAAATGTTCATGGTAGAAATGTACTGCCTGTATCCAAGTGACCCATCGCGTTAGCACAGACTCCGGAGGAACTGGCACGTCTGGCAGTTGATTTCTGTAAACTTGAACACGTTGTGGCGCCTTAACAAACCTTTTTTCGTGGAAGAAACTAGTTGATTTACTTCGCAAAAGTTGTCTCTTCTCTCTTCAGCAACGCGCTGAAGAGCATGGGCCATACAGGTGAAATGAATTAAATGAGGGTAAAAAAAACCTGTAAGTGCTCTAGCCGCTTTTAACATGTACCCTGCACTGTCTGTATAGAGAACAAGGACTTTTTCTTCCTGAACTCCTCCCGGCCACAACACGTTAGGACCATCGTTTACAAAGCGAGCAATCGTGGAATGATCCGAGCGTTTCAGCAATTTACTCGCAATAAGATAGGATTTAGATGGAGCATCTTCACTTAACTTTCTAATCACTAAATTTGCTACATAACGTCCCAAAACGTCTGTTGTTTCGTCCACAGAAATCCAAATATATGAACTCTCTATTTCTGCCCTAGTGGTATCTATAGCCTCTCTATAACAAACTTCGAGATAACACTTTCGAAGAGTGGATTCGTCAGGAATTCGACGCCCGCAGTGCTTCTCCAGAAAAGCACAGTATTTTGGCACTTGAACTTTGTTCCGAGGACTGTTTGCTGCTATCATTGCTTGGCACAAGTCTTTGAAAAACTCACTCACTGAAGTATCTTGATGCATTTGTGTCAAGAGTACTTGTTTTTTTGCAGTTCGCAAATTTTTATTTCTTGCATAGAGTGCACTTCGTACAAGTTGTTCTAACTGAGATTTCATTGAACATCCAATTTTTTTTATCACACACTTGACACAACACCACTTTACCGTCCGTAGTAAACGCATCATCGATAGTTACCCACGACCGCAATTTCGCGGATAAAGTTGAGGCAACCAGAGCCATTTTTAACTTCGAAGGTCAATACAATACACATGCGTTTTGCAACTGCAATACTAAAGTACTGTCCTCCTGTCATTCAGTTGAACAAGCGAAGTTTCTTGTAAGCTTAGGTTACCTGATATGATATTGCCATTATCATCAGCTTCTTGGAACGAACTCCTGCAGTAAATTCCTGGAAGCACACTAGCATACAGTTTTAACTTGAATTGCAGGATTTGTTTTCATCTTTTTTCCCGTCGGACCTCCGATAACAATCAAATATACTTCATTTTAGGAATTTCCTGACCAGTCTCCTGTCAGGCACGTGATCTGTCTTCCTCCAGAGATGAAAATAAAGGGCGCTGCTAATGTACCCCGGAGGGAGGACTTCTTCTCTTCTTCTTATATTTCTTTTGTTATCGGCGAAAATTCTGCGAAACATGGTTTGACAAATAAATAAATAAATAAATAATAAAAAAAAAAAGATATTTCTCTTTCGGTAAAGAAACATAAAGATAGACATGACAAAATTGAATCTAGATGCAAGTCTTGCACAGTTGGAGAGGTTTTTATTATTATTATTTTAGATTAAACTTTCAGTAAACGCAAAATTTCAAGGCAGTTTTATGTAAAAGAAAAATATGTAGAAACCATAGAAATATGTAATATTGGTCAAAATATGTAAAAATATGTAATATAAAACTTGAGTTGAAGCACCCTACAGGTGTGAATCACAAACATTTAAGGATTTGACGAACCTACATAGGAAGGAAAAAATATGTAATTACATACAAATCCGGACATTAGTGATTACTCCTTAAAAGAACTTTTAAAAAAATCATTGCATTATGTAAAGGAATTTTGGTGATGGGTATACTGAATATACTGGAATTTTGAAAGTGAAACTCAGTAGACACCCTGTATAGTGTTTTGTAATAATGTTAGTGCGGGTCATAGCTTTACTCCTTGGCTTGCAGCATAAATGCACCAAATTCTTCTGTTTCTTGTGTGAATGTAACAGCAGAGATAAGAAGACTCGCTACGTCGAGAAGCAATGGCTTACACATGAAACTTTTACACCTGTTAGAAAAAATGTGTCTCACATCCCATTGGTGAATCCAAAAGAAGTGTACTTACCATCGCTTCATATCAAATTGTACCTTATGACTAATTTTGTAACAACTCAAGATAAAAATTCTCTTGCATTCATGTATTAGAAATCTAAATTTTCCAAAGTTAGCGATTTAAAACTGAAGGAAGAAATATTTATTGAGTCACAAATCATATCATTATTGGATGATGGCAGTTTTGGAGAACTGTTGAATCAGTTGGAAAACAAAGCAAACTACTATTGTGCAATAGTGAGTGATCTTGTGAATTCATACAATGCTATAGGATGCAGTATGTCGTTAAAAATTTACTTTATACACCCTCACTTAGAAGGGAAGTAGGTGAAGTGGTACGCGGGTTCTACATGTTATATATCGGTGGAAAGGTCATAACACGTACACCTGACATGTGAAATATCTGGCTAGAATGGGGCCTGCAGGGGTCGTGGTGACCATTTGAAGATCTGAATGAGGCACGCTCCGAAACACCACAAAACGTGGACAAAATAGGAAGCTATGATGTAATTGTTTCGAGACGTGATATAGATAGATTTAAAAGATAGCTGAATACAAATCTGACATCAAATGTTTACAAATCAAAATGGCAGAACCATCATGGCGGACACAAATTAGAAAAAACAAGTTATGGATCTGAAATTGTGTATATAGCTATGTATGAAACAGATACTAAAAGTGTAAGACTCAAAATGGCGGACAAAATGCAAAACACTGCTATGCAACTGAAACATTGCATTGGCAGTGAAAACGTGCGCGTTTTGGAGTAAAAATATGCGTTATGCTTCGACAACTGTCTTTCTGGTATTAACTATGCCATTTACACTTGTAGCCTCTAGATATGCAGTGCAGTGCGTAACATGTGTGTAAGAGAATGAGGGAAAAAGTGTAGAATGACTAATGATAATGGTAGAGGTCAAAGAAATAGGTAACACAGGCTTTTGCAACAAAAGAAATAAGAACATGCAATGCTTTTTTTTTTTCTGCTTGCAGTTATTGCATATTTGCTCGTCGAAAGAAAAATTAATACCCTTGACACCTTGAGCTTTCCAATGACACGTAACACATGCCGATCGTCGCGTATCTCTTCGGGTTCGGGGGAGGGAATTTATAATAAAATAATGATTGTCTATGATTGCAATCTGTTCGTATAACAAAACTTTCATGTACGCTACAAATACTTCCCTTCATTCCGTGCCTGAATTTTGGCATGATTGTATAGCAAAATACGCCCCTTGTTATTGTAAATCATCACCTGTCCTTACTTGCCCCGTTATGTACTATACGTATTTTCTACTACGTGTATAATAATCACATATGTCCGTTCTGTACATATTTTTTGCCCTTTCTCTCCACCATATTGGATACGTCATATTGCATTTTGCACTTGTAACATTAGATTCTTACTCCGCGATCACGTAAACGTCTGCCTGCCTGCTTTCAGTTCCAAAGCAGTGTTTTGCATTTTGTCTGCCATCTTGGATCCGCCGTTTTGAATTTTACACATACATAGAGATGTCGAATATTTCTATATACCCAATTTCAGATCCATAATTCGTTTTTCGTAATTTGTGTCCGCCATGTTGGTTCCGCCATTTTGATTTGTAAACATTTGATGTCAGATTCGTATTAATCTATCTTTTAAATCTATATATACCACATCTCAAAACAATTACTTCATAGCTTCCTATTTTGTCCACGTTTTGTGGTGTTTCCGAGCGTGCCTCGTTCGGATCTTCAAATGGTCGCCACGCCCTCTACAGGCCCCATTCAAGCGAGATATTTCACATATGAGGTGTACTCGGTGCGACCTTTCCAACGATATATAAGACATTTGCACTGATGATTATCAGTAATTTCATCTGCGTATGGGATCGGTCTTGTTAACAGAATGTTCGAGAGAATTTTAAAGTATATTAACAGAAGAGAGATGCCCACAGTCAGTTTTATCACCTTTCTTGTGAATTGGAACAATAATTGATTCGACGCAGAAAGGGGAGGGGGGGGGGAACGTAATGGAGGTTGAAATTCTTATAATACCATTTCCATATCTCGGCCCTCAAGATTAGACACATGAAATTTGATATTAATAATTTTCATTTAAAGTAATTAAATGTGTGTTTCAGCTTTTATATATATATGTGTTTCAGCTTATATATATATATATATATATATATATATATATATATATATATATATATATATATATATATATCAACGTCATCCGACACCTGTTATGAAAGTAAGGAAATTTCCTGCCAAAGGTCAGGGAAATAGATTTCTCCAGATTAGTAGGGACCCTGTATATAATCATTCTTTCATTGTGATTAACTCTCAAATAGTTGACGGAAACGCCTTACTTTTCGTAGTGTTACGATTTAATGTTCTGTTATTACATTGCATTGCGTGATGAAGAACTGGTATTAATTTATGGTTCAAAGAGTTCGCCGTGAGCATTAATACCCTAGCGATGCCACAGAACTGATGCAGGAACTATCAATTATAACGTACTAAGTTCGATGTCTGCACGGAAATGTTCATTGGCTGCTCGTAGGTCATGCAAAGTACGAGGTTTTTGTCCATAAATAATAGTCTTGACAGTTCCCTATAAGTATAAGTCTAGAGGAGTGAGGTCTGGTTGATAAACTACCTAACAAGATGATAGTAGTGAGGCGTGGTGTCATCTTGTTGGACATAAAACCTCTCGACCTCATACAAGTTTCTGATGCCAGACATGTGCAGGTACTCCTCACCAGTATCTGTGCTGTCAAAGAAGAATGGCCCGATCAAACCACGAAAATACAGTCTACACCGCACATCCATCCCTGGTAAATTTACAGCTTTGTCCACGTAGAGTACCGGATTTACAGCAAAGCGATAGTCACAACTGTGTCGGTTTACTGTGCCATTGAGTTTGAATGTTGCCTTACCAGACTACACGATCACCTCTGTAAATGTTTGTACGTTGTCCATCGTGTTTTGAAACCACTCGCAGTATTGCAATCTACGACCTGGGTTGTTCTGTTCTCCTCATTTATTATGTGTAACAATCTTGAAATATAGACCTTCCACTTTGCAGTCCTCAAAATACGACGAACACTTGCGCGACTCATTCCGGTTTCACAGACACACTGTTTTACAGACTTCTGTGGTGAGCGAGTGAATTGTTCTGACACCATCGGGAATTAACAGGACTTATTGTTGCTGTAATAGGTTGTCCAGAGCTTTTTTTGTGCACATCTGTAACACAACCGGCGGCTTCAATTTCATCACGAATTCGGGCAATTGTTAAATGTGTCTATAGTTGTGTTCCAAATGCATTCCGCCATTGTCGTTGTTGTCTCTCACTGACAGTTTCGTACTTCATGTACCATCTCAAGACCGCCTTCTTTCCTTCAAATATCATCCGTGCGGCCATGTTGCTTCGCTCACGCCACCTACATAAAATAAGAAAATGAAACAATAGATCATCAAACCAAAACAGACATTTCCCTTAATACATTTGAGATCCACAATTTGTTTTTCACAATTAAATGATGTATACATTTTTAAACCACTGTGGATTTGACCTAGAAAGAAAGAAAAAGGGTAGGGGTGGCTCACTTATCTAGGTCAAATACATTCATATATATAAACTAAATGAAAACCGGGGAAACATAGTTGTCAATATTTTAAATTTAAAGTCAAAATTCAATTTTCGTGCCTCTAATTGCTCTTAAGGAATTCTGAGACTTGTACACCTTATTTGAAATTCGACTTGTAAAAGGGTAAAACGGAGGTAGCGATTTTGGAAGAGATGAAATGAAAGTAGCTATTCGTATTAAAAGATGTCCAGGAATCGAAATCGTATAAGTTTAGGAGCATGAAATTTGGTATTTCGACTTTTCACGTAAAATAATTGAACAAGAGTTTCAGTGCTTTAGAAGGGAAGATAAAGGAGCAGGTGATTTACTGAGATGCTTATCTCGGAGAAGTGTAGAGAAACGGAATATGGTAATTACACCTTTCATTTAAAATAATTAAACACCTATTTCTACATTTCTTGACATTTGATAGAGAAAGAGAGATGAAAGATGAGTCAAGCTTGCGCTGTGCCACCATCTTTAATACTTTTGCCCAGCAGAACTTTGCCTATAGTACACGTGTGCCACAATCAGATATACACGTGAGGGTATATACACGGTAGCGCACGAAATGTCATACTATTTGTTTTGTTCATTACATATGTAATATTATAGATGGACTGTTGAAAACTCCTATTCGTATACTTTGATTTATGGAAATCCGGTAGAAGTCACGAGAAGTTAGTATCGAATATTTTCTTGGCGCCAAACAGCAGTTTTCAAGATGGCGCATAAGAGCAGATTGAGTGTAGAACAGAAGGTGAAAGTTATACTTTTTTTTTTTTTTTTTTTCACAGAAACGAGAAATTTTTTAGCGACAAAAGACGTTTTCGTGCACACTTTCGTGCAAAATGAATTCTATATAAACAGACTATTGAGAAGTTGTATCGGGTGCCTTCCATTTCAACTCAGGTAAAAAATAAATAAATAAATAAATAAATAAATTAAATAAAAAATAAAGCAAATAAAATAAAATTGTACCATCACCATCTCAGATATTGTTGAAACTTTTCTTATAGCAACTAGACATGTTTTTAAGAGACTCATATTTTTTGTTTTGTCAAAAAAAAAAAAAAAAATCCCGCCGAGTAATGGGCCATCAAAGACGGAGAGTACAATTTATGAATTGTAGAAGACATGGAAAATGGTCAACTTCGGAGCACCAGCATTCAGCTATGGAGACAGGTAGAGTTATAATTCTTGTTGTGGTATGTATATTGGGATATAAATAAACTATATTTTATTCTAGTTTGGTTTGCGTATGCGTATCTTTTTGTACATAAATTAACAGATGAACGTCAGTTTATCTGAAAAGTCGAAGTTTGCGAATTTTTTTCGAGCACTTCCGGTTCGAATTTTAAAATTCTGTTTTCACTGTTAGTAAGACCTAGTTACCCGCTTTGCAACAAAAAACAATTGTATTGCTTCTGTGCGGAACCGTTTCGTCGCAAAATCGAGAAATTGTCAAAGTTTCAAAAATCGCCATTTTTGGGCGCCATTTTCTCGAAAACACTCATTTTTTAAAATTCTGAAATGTTGTCAGATGGTTCAGTTTTACATGAATAATAAACACACCAAATACCATTCTCGACCAGATGTCTATCATTTCCTTGCTTGGTGTCTTCTTCGCTAACAGCATGTAACCGTGCAGATGCTCCAGTAGATGTTGGTGCACTTACAACTCGTAACACATTGCCAATAGTCACAAAGCACTTATTTTCACTTCTCTTATGCTCTTCTGGAAATCTGTACCCTGCTGAAGCTCCATGTGGAAGCATAAACAGCACTTCAACTTCACGTAATTCATGATTTATTCACAATATTTCTGCTACCCATCACTGGTTATCAAATATGCATGTAACAAAAGTTCCTTTTTGCAAACTTCTTAAATCTACACTTTGAATTGCAAAAGCTCGATTTTGGGGGAAGCATGAAGTTAGTTCATGGTGACTCGTTACTGCCATAAAAACTTCGCCTTTTTCCGAAACCCAAGGTGACTTCGTTGAATACCAGTTACCGGTCGCACACTTTCTCTCTCTTTCTCTCTCTCTCTTTCTTTCTTTCTTTCTCTCTCTTTCTCTCTCTCTCTCTCTCTCTTATTTTTTTTTATTTTTTTTCCGGAAATTGTCGAATTTAGTTCCAGGCAACAAAACGAGACTAATACCCGGAGTTTGTACTTACACTATAGTCACGAATTCTTCTGCAGTTTTAATAATGTGTATCTGTTTTTGCCTAAGATTATGCTGCGTTGCACATTCTTTACAACCCGTGAATATCGTCTGAAAAACCACTGCTTTATTGGACTTGTGTGCATCTCGAACATTTGAAAGAAATTTTTAAAATGCGATGCAGTACCATCAGAAATCACGGACACGGTTTGGGAAATTCTGGACACTTATTTTCACGTATTCGAACCTTTTTCTATAACTTATATATTGTCGCTTTTCTTCGAGTATTTTTAGAATCTTGTCTATGACTATGAGTACATGAGCTGAATCATGTATTTTGTCGTTGCTTATTACAACAAAACTGTCATTTGTTTCATAATAATATACCACTGCCGTAAAGATGGAAATTTGTTCGTTTTTCCGGTGATAACTCTAAATTTCACTTTGCAGAATAACAGTCCAGTTTTCAGCGAAGTCCACATGAAGTAAAATAGAATTTGTATCTTGAAATTTTATACGATGTCTTTCGGTAGCAATTAATTTTATTTGGATTTTCTTGATGTAGCCATGAATTACAATTGTTACAGTTAAACCAACAACGTACGATACGAAAACAGAAAGTGGCACAGGTTGTTTTATATATATATATATATATATATATATATATATATATATATATATATATATATATATATATATATATATATATGAGATCATTGTTTTCCATATGGCATATGTAACACTTTCATTTTCATCAGTATCAATAATTAAAGACCCCACACTTATTTCATCCACTCCAAGACATTCAGCACATTCTTGAAGAAGACAGCTGTAATTTTCTACGGATCATACTACTAAAGAAAATAGGTCACTCATAACAGCTTCAATACCTTTGATTTGTTGCAACGCAGTAGTAGCTAACTTAAAATTTGCTCGACACACACACACACTTCACTCGCAGGCTGCGGACTAACCCACTTTGGTCGAATACTATTCAATTTCGAGTGACCCATTCTTATGTTCGGATTGTTCTGTTTAAAAAGTCCGTAAATTTCTTTGAAGGAACGCCTAAAAAAAAGTTTCGATTTTTTAACTTTTTGTCTATTTTTGATCATTGTAATGACATCGCACTTATTGGACTTTGTCTGGAGCATTCCAAATCATCACTGAGGTAATAGTTCAGGCTTTTTATAGATCATCAGAATTTATTGGATAACCGTTTCAAGTAAACTTAAAATTTGTGTGTGTCGTAATCGTAATTTCCACCTCAGATTACTTCGGTTTAAGAAATGGGATGAGTAGGAGAGGATGCTCATTTTACTATTTCAGCGAGCATTTTTCATCAAACTAATAAAGAGCAGTCAGGTAAAACTTTTATTCTTCATTTAATGAATACGAACCACAAACATCATCAAATTGTTGTACTTTGATTGTTTCCAGTGTTGCCAACTGTGACACAAAAGTTAACGAAACTTTGCTAATTTCAAAAGGCTGTAGTTAATTCATAAGGCATTGGTCAAGAATGGTATTTGGTGTGTTTATTATTCATGTAAAGTTGAACGAGCTGACAAAATTTCAGAATTTTAAAAAATGGTGTTTTCGAGAAAATGGCACCCAAAAATGATTATTTTTGAAAATTTGACGATTTCTCGAATTTTTTGTGACGAAACGGTTGCACACAGAAGCGATACATTATTATTTTTTTTCGAAAGCAGGTAATTAGGTCTTACCAACCGTGAAAACAGAATTTTAAAATTCGAACGGGAAGTGCTGAAAAAAAATACGCAAACTTCGACTTTTCAGATGAACTGACGTACATTTGTTAATTTGTGTACAGTAAGGGACATTTCTGGATGGCACAGCCATATGGAGATTTACGGCAAAAGTGCTCCACCTCTTGAGTCCGAACCATTTGCTGGGAAATATTGCAACCGAATTAGCTTTAAAGGAAGGCGGGTGGCCTAATCGCCAGGCACTGAAAATTCCCGTACACGGGCGAAATTCCCACTACCGTCTACAGCATCATTTCTCCAAAATGAAATTAATCTCAGACGTGTAGTTCTTAGAACAAACATATTACTTGATATATGTCCTATTCGTGAAGATAAAGGGCAACAAAAAATTAAAGTCAATTCCTTTTCTGTTAGAAGGAAAACTCAGTCGTTTGATCTGAAATGACCTTGCAGAGCCTGAATAAATATTCTGCCACTTCAGAAGGGTAGGCCCATTGGTATAGGGCTTTTATGATTTGAAGTTTTGTTCCCAAGTAATCTTATGTCATAGCTGACGACATAGAAGAAAGGAAGATGCAGATATAATGAAGGAGAAATACACTTACATGTGCAAATTTTGAATTGGAGACAAAATGATCGGATAGCATCCATTTTTTGTCTCAAATTTCCATTTTGTAAGTAGACATGTAAAATTTCACCCGAACCTGAGAGCATCCCACTACCAATTGTTGAATTCAAGTGGAAAACTCAGTTGAGAGCATCAGATGATTACGGAGGGAGAGAAACATCTTAAGATATGGGGAACGAAGAATGAAAAAAAAAATCAACTTCCCTTGACGATTCGATCCATAAAACTCACGATTAAAAAAGCAACGCCTTTGCTCACTCATCTACGGAGCCACACAGAACGATGGACAGTCATAGGTCAGGCAAAAAGCGTTCGTTATCACCAGTGATTTATTTTATGGAGAGGCTAGGTAAATTTCCTGTCTCTAGTTTTTCTTTCCCTGGCACTAACTTAATTACTGTTGTCCCAGCCTGGGAAGAATATTTTCCATCTCTAGAAAATTTCCTAACAATTTTCATATATTTTTAGCAACACAAAACATTTATTCATGGCTGTTCTGCATAATTCTACTTACACAAAACAATTACTTCCAATTCTATGAATTCCCATACCAAGTAAACAGAAGTACTCAGCATGAAATTCTATATCTCGCGAATAGTTTTGCAGAAAATACCCAAATTAAATTTTGTGTTTGGAACAGAGGGAAGCACACACGCGTAGCTTAGGGAGCAGATTGCGTCCATAAGATTTGTTTTGGGGATTAGGGGACATAATTTACATTCAAATGGCAAAATCTCAAGTTTAATTATACCATAATTTTACTTCGCCAAATGCGTAGAACGAATACATTCTTTTTGGCTTGGAAGAATAAAATTATGGCTGAAGGTGGAAGTGAACAGACTGATTATGATCAGGAACAATGGATGCTACCAAGCAGTGGCGTAACGAGGAGGTCTAGAATCCCTGACATTTGTAGAAGTAGTTAATATAAGGCCTAAGATTGCGGTTTTATTCAAACATTTTCCCGGGGTGGACCCTGAAGACCCTCCAAATAAATGTTTAGCCAACGGCCCCCTGAAATAAAATCCTGGCTACTCCCCTGCTACCAAGTGATGTATTCTCTGTCACATAAGAAAATACATGTTTTCCGCGGGATACTATTTTTTGACCCGTAATATGAGAATGAAATCGGTACACATTCCTTGCTACCACATCGCGATTTAATAAAATATTTTAAAAGTTTCTAAAGCTCAATCCCTAAGCAAATCGATAACTGCATCTTTGCAGCTCACGCAACACACTATGGAAATATCGTAAAACTTAATAAAAGGAAAAAATGTTCTTTCACAGCTTGAAGCTTACGGTTATGGCCATATATTTATAGCGTAGCCGTCCTGTGTATCTTATTCCGTAGCTCATTAGATCCATGCAGAATTCCCTTTCCCGCGACCCGTGTTCGAATCTTCGTGCTCCTATTTTTTATATTTTTATTTTTTCATTAATCAGGTAGGACTCCAGTAGAAAGAAACATATTGTTACAGTTTAAGGTGTGATTCGATATTCTGCAATTTTTTATTTATTTATTTCTTAAGCGAAAAAATGAAGTAGAATTTTACAAGCGTAAAACTGTTGTAGATTTGACTGTTAATAAAAACTATGAATTAGTTTACAGCTCAATAATAAATCTCAATAATTGAATACTCTTCAATTGTAGTTCATAATTAACTGTCGTCAAGGAAATGGATTTCAGCTGTTTTGTGTGTGATCAGCACATTAACTTCCATCATCCCTATGTCTGGAACTAAATATCACTAATTTTGTTTTTTCGTTTATATATAAAATTCTCATCTTTTAGACCTTAACAAAACAGAGATTATAGTTCAAACTGTCACTCTGTCATTACATTTCGTAATATATATATATATATATATATATATATATATATATATATATATATATATATATATGTATATATATACTTAAAATTGTCGAAGGTAATATGACAGATATTATGAACAATTTTATAATAGAACTAAGCAATGGTTTATAATAAAATAAACTGCAATGAAATGTAGGGTATTTGAAGTTAGCGAAAATATTGCCAGTAGATGCTGAAATACAAGTTTCTTGAACAGGTAGGGACACCTCATCTTGAAATATACACCTTGAATTTGATTCTCGATATAATCATAAATATGTTAAGAACTTTAAACCATGAAGAACGCAACACAAGTTTGAATCCCATAGCTATAATATTGTCTTTACAAACTCACTTGCGATAGTGGCTCATTGAAAGAATTCCTGCTTCCCAATATTTTTATATAAATCGACCAATCTAAAGCCGGATTTTTTATCAAAAGATATTTTCTCCTTTGCGTATATTTCAGGGAGAACATGTAATGTCAATTTTTTATTACCAAATGTAGCAACTGATCAAATTAAATAATACTAAAAGTAGCCTACTTGGCTTTATAGAACCTATGTTTGGTAGAAGTTCATACATCAAATCGTTTTCTTTTCTTTGGTTTCTGAATACTTCGGAAGATTTTAACAGAATGCTTGTTATTATATATTTATGTTTTTCCTGTTTGAAACAAAGAAATGTTTATTATGAAGAAAATGATCTGCAGAGCACTTTCTAGAATGTCTGTTATTAGTTGTAGTAGTTGATTTGATTTTAGCGTCCCATTCAGCACCGAGGCTATATGAGACATGGACTTATAGCTTAACGTGGGATCCGAAACCATAGGCTTTTATCGACAATCGAACTCCGTTTTTAGAAAAAAAAGTATCTGACAACAGTCACTTCTTATCCGTTGGGGTTAGAACAGACCCTATTATTATACAGGTATTTGGAAGCAGTAACTGGTTACAAATTTCGTGACCTGGAAGCAATCACACTCGTGTCCTGGTACGACCGGAGTAGATCTGGAGACGACGAAACGTCGTCATACACACTGTGAATTTGTATGATACTGTGAAACAGACTTAATATATCATTTTTATATCAATAAATAACTTAAATAAATGAATAAAAAGACAGTAACAATGCTATTAACGTATATCTACTTAGTATGTAAATAAAAATACGTTGTCATAACGAAAAATGGCTGAACCGTTTGAAATGAATTTTATTAACATAGTTAACACCTAGCTTGGACTAGTTTGTTGAGAACTAGCTCGGGAGAATACTCCTAGAAGTAGTAACTAAATACACAGTTCTGATTGGTTGGCGTTATCCATATCTTGCCACGTAGCATATACCTATGTATATAACAGAAATCAGACGCTTGTTATTGTTGGTCCTCGTGGCCGTGCGCGCTAGTGCTGTAGTCTGATAACAAGAATCGCTTTGGGCGTAGGTTCAAACCCGTCCCAAGGAAAGCTTTTTTATTATTTTTAAATCGTTCACAACTTTTTCAATAGAATATGATGAAAAAAGTACTCAAAAAAGCTATTTACTTACTTTTGTGCTGATTAGTAGTACAGAAGCGAAGTTCCATGAAATCATGAAAGTGAAAAAATTGACTTCCAGCTCTATTCAGAAGATAGGTACAGTGACTCAATAAAGAAGTCGGACATATACATACTTACACATTTCAAGAGAAAATAAACATTGCAAGAGTACCCTCCAGAGAAAAAAAAAAATGTATATTTTAATTACTCTATATTATCTACTTATGAAAAATAGAAACATCGATGACAAAACTCAAATTCATAACTATAAAAATACAATAAAGTGAAAACAGCTTAAATCCATGTCAAAAAAGAACTCGGACACTATATTTGAATCAAAAGTTTACAATGTTATTAGATACTATTAATATTTTGTTGGCAATGATTTATTTTTCACAACTACTTTCAATCTTGCGGGCATGGAATTTAGAAGTTTTTTGCAGATGGAAGGATCAATTTTCGCCAATTCAGTCTGAAGTGCTGATTCCAAGTCTTTCTTTGTTCTAATAGTATGCTTTTTTAAGTGATTTTTCAAATGAGCCGATAAGTGCTCAATAACGTTAATGTCAGGAGATTTCGGAGGATTTCCAGCACTTGCAGACAATTATACAGAAGCTGCAAACGCATATTAAGTGCTTTGTGGTTGGGATCGTTATCCTCGTAGTACTGAAAGTTCTCTTTTCTTTCCAATGTTTCAGCACTTTGTACCAAATTTTGCTTGAGAACGTTTAAATACTTTGTTTGGTCCATAATACCATTGATTACACAAAGTTTACCTGGACCAGCAGTGGACATACAGCCCCAGACCATTGCTGAGTCACCTCCATATTTTACACTGGATCGTAGATAACGCTGTCGGAGTTCTTCATTAGGTTTTCGCCAGATATAACATTGAGCATTTGAGCGATACAAATTAAATTTGCTTTAGTCCGCAAACAGCGCCCCAAAACGAAAATCCTAATTTTTATGTCTTTTTGCAAAACTGAGTCTCTTTTTCTCTATTGCACTTGCTCGCAATCTTTTTTTTTTTTTTTTTTTTTTTTTTTTTTTTTTTTTTTTTTTACGGGCTACTCTTCCATGTAAATTGCTTCTTTTATTAAGCACACTTTTATTAAGATGTTCTGGTACTTCTTTGGCCAGTTTAGGAGCACTTATCTTAAGGTTTTTATTATCCTGTAGTACAATCCATCGCTCGTCTGACTTTGAAAACACTCTAGGTCTACCACATTCTGGTTAATTTTCCACTGATTTTGTTGACTTAAAATGTTTAATAATGTCATGAACTGGAATGTGACATAGGTATTTACTATTTCCCCAATATGATGGACTGATTTTTTTTCTTTATAATATTTTAAAATAAGTTTTCTTCTAAAGAAGTTTGACCGTGTTGCCTTCCCATTTTGACTTTTAAACACACAGTTTCACTCACATAAAAACAGTGCAGCTTTGACTCGCTTCACTTGAACACCCAAAACTGTCAAGTAGACAAACTCTGGGAAATCCCCCTATTAAGCCCAAAAAGAGTGTGCTGCCACGTGTCCGAGTTTTTTACATGGATTTTAGCTCAATTTTCAGTTTTTTGTACTTCTTATTATCATAAAATTAAGTTTTGTTATTGTTGTTTCTATATTCCATAAGTAAATAATATAGAGCAATTAAAATATATTGTTTTTTCTCTGAAGCGTACTCTTGGAATGTTTATTCTCTCTTAGAATGTGTTAGCAGGTATATGTCCGACTTCTTTATTGAGCCACTGTATATTGGCACGTGTCGAACCGAGTTGTTTGCTACGCGACGTTATGCCTTCAGGCAAACTACTGGCAATCGACTAGGTAATCGTCTTAAGGGACACCATGAAGAAAGAAAGAAAGAAAAAAGTATGCTTATTTCATGAGGAGAACAAAATAAAATAGTCTATCTGCTCCTTGACATTAAGTGTTTGAAACCAATGCTGTTATGAATATCAATTTTCTAATTTCCTTAGGGGAGACCCGGGTTCGATTCCCGGCGGGAGCTCATGTGCTTCGGATTCAGCGTTAATCAGTAGGTCCACATCTCATATAGCCTCGCTGCTGAACGGGACGTTAAACTCAAAATCAACTCAACTCTAATTTCCTTAGAAGAATAAAGGGAAACGTTAATTCTCCTATATAAGAAGAAAGAAAAATATATCTCATATATCACAGATAACTAAATAAAATAGCACATTTATCTACGCTTTGGCGTTAAGAGCCTGTCTTACTAAAAATAATACAAAATTTACCATTTTTCTTTTGCATGTTTATTCATTAGTGAAAGGAGATAATGAAATGCAAGTCACAACAATCATAGATAATGCTATTCTACAACATAAAATATGAATCTGAAGAATGTTCAGTATTGCAATCCATAGAAATTACAGTGTTGCCAGAAAAACAATTTCCCTAAAACCTAAGTTATGGCAGTGTGTAGAGGAACAAACTCAACTGCATTTGGTTACGTATCATATTGTTTTGGTTTCCTGTGAACTACTTTTTAAATAATGGTTGTATTTAGTTTGTAATAAACAAAATAGTTTTAACATACAGTTATTAAAACTAAATAATAATGTTAATTAAAACGTAGTTCACAAGAAACCAAAACAACATGATACGTAATCAAATGCAGTTGAGTTCATTCCTCTACTCTTTGTCTTAACTTAGATTTTAGGGAAATTGTTTTTTCTGGCAACACTGTAATTTCTATGGATTGCAACACTGAACAGTCTTCAGGTTCATATTTTATGTTGTAGAATAGCATTATCTATGATTGTGGTGACTTGCATTTCATTATCTCCTTTCACTGATGAATAATCAAGCAAAAGAAAAATGGTAAATTTCGTATTATTTTTAGTAAGGCAGGCTCTTAAGTGCTTTAAAATCGTTCAGAATATTTTCCTAATTCCCATAATAAAGATAAAGGAATAATGAGAATTGTTAATTCTCATAGAAACAGAGAGAAAAATATAATTATACTTATTAAACAATAAGAATAAAATAAAATATATTCAGTCTGTCTTGGCAGTTCCAAATGCTTAGAACGTAAATGTTTGTTTTTCTTTTTTATTGAGATCGTGAACATTTCATATACCGGGACACGGGTATGATTGCTTCCAGGTCACGAAATTTGTAACCAGTTTCATCACTGCTTCCAAATATCAGTATAATAATAGGGTCTGTTCTAACCCCAACGGGTAGGAACTGACTGTGGTCAGATACTTTTTTCTAAAAACGGAGTTCGATTGTCGATAAAAGCCTATGGTTTCGGATCCCACGTTAAGCTGTAAGTCCATGTCTCATATACCCGCGGTGCTGAATGGGACGCTAAAATCAAATCAACTACTACAACTAATAACAGACATTCTAAAAAGAGCTCTGCAGATCATTTTCTTCATAATAAACATTTCTTTGTTTCAAACAGGAAAACATAAATATATAATAACAAGCATTCTGTTAAAATCTTCCGAAGTATTCAGAAACCTAATAAACAACAAAAAAAGGAAGAAACAAAAAAGTATTTCATGTATGAACTTCTACCAAACAGGTTCCAGCAAGCAAAGCATTATTTATAGCATTATTTAATTTGATCAGTTGCTACATTTGGTAATAAAAAATTGACATTACATGTTCTCCCTGAAATATACGCAAAGGAGAAAATATCTTTTGATCAAAATTCCGGCTTAGTTTGGTCGGTTTATGTAAAAAGATCAAGAAGCAGGTATTCTTTCAATGAGCCACTATCGCTAGTAAGTTTGTAACGACAATATTATAACCATGGGATTCAAACTTGTGTTGCGTTCTTCAAGGTTTTTCTTAACATATTTAAGATTATATCGAGAATCAAATTCAAGGTGAAGTGTCCCTATCTGTTCAAGAAACTTGTATTTCAGCATCTACTGGCAATATTTTCGCTAACTTCAAATACCCTACATTTCATTGCAGTTTATTTTATTATAAACCATTGCTTAGTTCTATTATAAATTTGTTCATAATATTTGTCATATTATCTTCGATTTTTTTAAGTATATATATATATATATATATATATATATATATATATATATATATATATATTCATTTCTTTATATAATGAAATGTAATGCCATAGTAACAGTTTGAGCTATAATCTCTGTTTGGTTAAGGACTAAAAGAATTTTATATATAAACAAAAAAACATAATTAGTGATATTTAGTTCCAGATATAGGAATGATGGAAATCAATATGCTGATCACACACAAAACAGCTGAAATCCATTTCCTTGACCATAGTTAATTATGGACTACAATGGAAGAGAATTCAATTTATTTTTGAGCTGTAAACTTATTCATAGTTTTTATTAACAGTCAAATCTACAACGTTGTAAAATTCTACCAGGTACTTCATTTTTTCGCTTGACAATAAATAAATAAATAAATACTTGCAGAATATCGAATCACACCTTAAACTTTAACCATATGTTTCTTTCTACTGGAGTCCTACCTGATCAATGAAAAAATAAAAATATAAAAAGTAGGGGCACGAAGATTCGAACACGGGTCGCGGGAACGGGAATTCTGCACGGATCCAATGAGGTACGGAATAAGATACACAAGACGTCTACGCTATAAATATATGGCCATAACCGTAAGCTTCACGCTGTGAAACAACATTTTTTTTCCTTTTATTAAGTTTTACGATATTTCTATAGTGTGTTGCGTGAACTGCAAAGAGATAGATCATGCAGTTATCGATTTGGTTAGGGTTTGAGCTTTAAAAGCTTTTAAAACATTTTATTAAATCGCGATATGGTAACAAGGAATGTGTACCGATTTCATTCTCATAGTAAGTGGAAAAAGATAGTATCCCGCGGAAAACATGCATTTTCTTATGTGACAGAATACATCACTTGGTAGCAGGGGAGTAGCCAGGATTTTATTTCAGGGGGCCGTTGGCTAAACATTTATTTGGAGGGTCTCCAGGGGTCCACCCCGGGAAAATGTTTGAATAAAACCGCAATCTTAGGCCTTATATTAACAACTTCTACAAATGTCAGGGATTCTAGACCTCCTCGTTACGCCACTGCTTGGTAGCATCCATTGTTCCTGATCATAATCAGTCTGTTCACTTCCACCTTCAGCCATAATTTTATTCTTCCAAGCCAAAAAGAATGTATTCGTTGTACGCATTTGGCGAAGTAAAATTATGGTATAATTAAACTTGAGATTTTGCCATTTGAATGTAAATTATGTCCCCTAATCCCCAAAACAAATCTTATGGGCGCAATCTGCTCCCTAAGCCCCGCGTGTGTGCTTCCCTCTGTTCCAAATAGAAATTTAGTTGGAGTATTTTCTGCAAAACTATTCGCGAGATATAGAATTTCATACTGAGTACTTCTGTTTACTTGGTATGGGAATTCATAGAATTGGAAGTAATTGTTTTGTGTAAGTAGAATTATGCAGAACAGCCATGAATAAATGTTTTGTGTTGCTAAAAATATATGAAAATTGTTAGGAAATTTTCTAGAGAGGTGGAAAATATTCTTCGCAGGCTGGGACAACAGTAATTAAGTTAGTGCCAGAGAAAGAAAAACTAGAGACGGGGAATTTCTCTAGCTTCCCCATAAAATAAATCACTGGTTGTAACGAACGCTTTGTACCTGACGTATGACTGTCTATCACTCTGTGTGGCTCCGTAGATGAGTGAGCAAAGGCGTTGCTTTTTTAATCGTGAGGTTTATGGATCGAATCCAGTCAAGGGAAGTTGAAATTTTTTTCATTCTTCGTTCCCCATATCTTAAGATGTTTCTCTCCCTCCGTAATCATCTGATGCTCTCAACTGAGTTCTCTGCTTGAATTCAACAATTGGTAGTGGGATGCTCTCAGGTTCGGCTGAACTTTTACATGTCTACTTACAAAATGAAAATTTGAGACAAAATATGGATGCTATCCGATCATTTTGTCTCCAATTCAAAATTTGCACATGTGAGTGTATTTCTCCTTCATCGTATTTGCATCTTCCCTTCTCCTATGTCGTCAGCTATGACATAAGATTACTTGGAAGCAAAACTTCAAATCATAAAAGCGCTATAGCAATGGGTTCACTCTCGGTAAGCATTTGATTAAAAGTATATGTTTTCATACTGAAGGAGGGGAGCATTCACTCTTGCTCCCTCCCCCTGAAATGGCAATATTTATTCAGGTTCTGCAAAGTCATTTCAGATCAAACTACTGAAAGAGAGTTCATTCCAAAAGCAACAGAATTGGACTTTCATTTTCGTTTTACTTTATCTTCACGAATAGGACAAATATGAAGTAATATGTTTGCCCTAAGAACTACACGTCTGAGATTCATCTCATTTTGGTGCTGTAGACGGTAGTGGAAATTTCGCCCAAGTGTACGGGAATTTTCAGTGCCTGGCGATTATGCCACTCGCCTTCTTTTAAAGTTAATTGGGTTACAGTACTTCCCGGACTTCTTACAATGCTTCGGACTCAACTGGTGGAGCACTTTAACCGTAAATCTCCATATGGCTGTACCATCCAGAAGTGTCCCTTACTGTACAAGAAGATATGCATGCGCAAACCAAACTAGGATAAAATATAGTTTATTTATATCCTTATGTACGTACCACAACAGGAATTATAACTCTACCTGTCTCCATAGCTGAATGCTAGGGCTCCGAATTTGACCATTTTCCATGTTCTCTACATTTCTTAATTGTGCTCCCCGTCTTTGATGGCCCATTACTTGGAGGGAATTTTTTTTCGACAAAACTAAAAAATATGAGTCTCTTAAAAACATGTCTAGTTGCTATAAAAAAAGTTTCAACAATATCTGAGATCATGATGGTACATGCTCTGCCTGAATTGAAGTGGAAGGCACCATCGTCAATTTGAAACAACTGGCTCTGTTGTGAAAAAGAATCGACCGCGCGAACCAAGTGTTCGCAACTCTGAAAACATTGAAGCAGTTTGTGTTATTTTGACACTATATTCTAGCAAATCAACAAGGAGGACGGCTGCTGAGTTAGGAATATTTCTCGGTTCATACAAAGGATTCTGCATTCTGATCTTCACGTGTTTCCTTACAAGATAACAGTTGTCCATAAATTAACAGCAGAGGACAAGCAACGAAGACATCAGTTAATGGAAGATGATCATGCTCTGCACAACACGTGCTTTACTGACGAGCCGTATTTTCATTTAAATGATGTAGTGAATAAGCAAAATGTTCGTTTCTGGGCAAGTGAACATCCTCATATTCTTCACGAAAGGGAGAATTATGTAGAAAAGATCAGTGTATGGGCAGCAATTTCATCCCACAGAATTATCGTACCCTTTTTCTTTGATGAGTGGGGGGGGGCGGTGGCTCAGTGGCAGAGCGTTCACGTCTGGTGCTTGGGGTCCCGGGTTCGATCCCAGCCCCCACCAAGTGAACTTTGTGGTGGACAAACACCGTGCTCGTGGGTTTTCTCGGGGTTCTCCCGTTTCCTCCCACTTTCTTCATTCCACCATTTCACTCATCTCTCATCATCACCGTCTCCTTTAGCCTAACCGGCATAACCGTGGGACGTAAAACTCAAAGATTTCATTTCATTTTATTTCTTTGATGAGACGCTAAACAACCAGAACTCATTGATTACCTATATGACATGTTTAATGGGCGGGTAATGTCACATCTGTGTCCTGAGCGTTACCAAGGTGAGAGACAATGCCCCCGCATAACCCTGACATCAATCCATGTGATTTCTTCTTGTGGGGCTACTTGAAAGATAATGTCTTCGCAAGGAAGCCTGCAAGTGCAGCTCAATTTAGGGCTCTCATCATGCAGTTGTGCCGTCTAATTTCGGAAGACTTGTGCAGGAAGGTTGTGACAAATATAAAGGTTTGCTTGCAAGAGATTGTGAAACAGTGTGTGCACATTGAACACATACTACATTGAACTAAATTTCCATGCTCATACAATTAATTCCGCACTAATTTTGTAATATTTTGATGATAAATGTATGTGTAATGAACAAAACAAATGGTATAACATTTCGTGCGCCACCCTCTATGTAGCATTTATTAAACCCTATTCTCCCCGTGTGAAAAACTGGGGTTTCTGCTAGTATGTGTGTGTTGAGGTAACACTGCACATTTTCGTGACTTCGCACGTGCAGGAGGTAATGTAGTGTACACCACAGGGTTTGTTTGTTTGTTTGTTTGTTTGTTTGTTTATTGAAGATTATACATGCTTGTCATAGATGTCATTCCACCGCTGTTGAACAACGGTCTATTATTTATAAATTCTACTTACCAAGTGCTATTGAGACTGTCCTCAACGAGGAAGTCTGTGCTTAAGCTGTGTGCGTCGGTTTTTCTCGTAGAAAAAGTGAAATGTCCTATCAAAAGTCTATAAATTCCATTCCACCTAAGTCCTTGAAAGCCAGTATATGCTTGTTTTGAGTTATTTTACTTCTTTCCTAGTACCTGACACCTTTCCGCTTTACATGGACCTCTTTTCTCACATTTTATTTTCTAATACAGTTTCTTTCTTAATTTTATTTCTGTAGATTTTCTATTGTAGTTCCGCCTGAGGTTCGACTGGATGACTAATTTACCTCAGAAATATTTTTACCACAGAATGGTTCATGGACTTTTTTTTTATTTATTTATTTATTTATTTATTTATTTTTATAATTTCTTGACCGGCTCATTTTAGATGTGTCAATTATACACCCGACTAGGATTTCCAACCGTCCCGGTCTGGGTGGGATTAATGAGGGATTTTATGTCTTATTCCGGAGGAATTATTTTATTCACTTAGACGGTTAAAATCCCGAATCTAATCTATCATCTCTTAGAAAATGAATGTACGTTACCTTACTTACAAAACAAATAAATATAGTTCAAGTTTGCAACTATCGCAGTCGCAGCTCTCTGGAAGAATTCAAATTTAAAAATTCAACGTAGATGACAACTGATCTTCCCAGCACCAGTGGTTGTAGGTAAGAAAAACAATTGACATTCCTCTCTTTTCTGTGTATGTTGATGGAATTTCTTATCTTCTTTGCACTAAAAAATCCTTTAAAAGCAAGATTTTCTTTAAAAAGTGACATGACTTGATAGTATTAGCAGGACCAAAATTTTGTTATTTTTTCTATATCCCAGTAAGTACGATCTTGAACATTTTTTTCTTTCTAGAGTGTAATATGCTATAACTAAAAATAACTTTCTTCGTGGCTATGGTGTTAATAATGGTATTTTAGCGACTTAATTTTTCATAAAAGAATGCGTCTCAGGTAGTTATGGCGTAAAAATGGAAATCACATACCTACGATTTAAAAGGCACATCAATATCAATAAAACTAATTATTGTAAAGTTTAGAAATCTAGCTTTATAATTTAAGTTATAATATAAGTTACCCCAGATAAATGAGGATACACAGGACTATCATCAAATATTTGTCCCGAAATAGGTCAACCCATAATTGGGAACTTTACGCCCAACACTCAGTTTGAAAGTAAGAGCCCGTTGTATGTGCATTTTTCCAGCTGGTAAAGTCACTGTTATCATGCGTAGAATTAGCATGAGTCTACCGTAACACTCACTGCGACTTCTGCCTACTTTAATACATGATGAATTACTGCCTTCTCACGTAATACACTGTGTCTGGTGCTCATTTAGACCAGTTCGACATGGGTAAACTTCAGGTGGGGATCTACCACCCACATAGCATTAAATTTTACTACAATACACAATTCTCCTCTCCCAATACGAGAGAAGTATCAACATAAAGGTAGTGTCTATTATGAAGAATGCTCCATGTACAAAATATTACAATATTTTTTGGGGAACAACTTTATACCCAGACGTTACACCTAGTGAAAAATATTCCTGTCGACAGGTACGTAAGGAACATGAAATATTCCTGTGCACGTAGTTGTATGAGGTACTGCTGTATAGAATATAATAAATAATTGCAAATATTTTACATCATAGACGTTCATCATTATAACATTTAAAAGAAAAAGAAAATATTACACCTGATATTCGCGACAAGAAGTTAATATATTCGGATGCATCTCTTCTTAGTTCGAATATTAAAGATAAAGTGTCTAATAAAATTTATTTTAAAAATTAATAAAATAAACATACTCAATGTTGAATTACTTTTATTCAGTGAAAAACAACTTCCAACAAATGCAAGTGAATAGTTTTTAATAATTATTGAAACTTTTAAAAATGACATTGTCTGGTACATAATTTTACATGAAAAAAATATAACGTTTTAATATATAAATATTTTTCTAACTTTCAGGTAATGATGAATTACGTTAGAAATTTTTTTAGCGTTTACCATGACAAGCCAAAGTTTTCATTTAATTTTCATTCTGAGCTCTCTCATAATACTTACAATGACATTGGAGCAGCAGACAAAGATCTCTTGGATTTAATTAAGTGGCTTGAAAAGTTTGGCCACTTGAATAACAGTCTTCTAATTGTTATGAGCGATCATGGGCACAGGTAAGCATTGTTTAATTGTTTTCCGATTGAAACGTTTAATGAGATCAAATGTCAGAATTGTTCTGAAAGTGAACCTCGGTTAATTCTACAATAAAAACCATCTTAAATCATTTCTGCACTCGTGGTCACAGAAACATAGACTGCCTTCTAGAAGCTCAATAGAAAGTGAGCTTAGATCCTTCCTGGTTCCTAAAAGTTTCCGCTCAGAAAATTATTTCTCTATACTTTGTCACATAGTGCAACATATATACTTTATAAGAAGAGTAGATCGTCTGTATGTTACGACTAAGAGAATATTGGCGTGTAGAGTACAATCATAAGGAACTACAAAAACACAAATAATAAAAACTGATATAACAAATAATATAACAGACATTGATGTCGCCAAAAAAATTTACATGGGTGATGCTCGAGAGAAAACGGAATTTATCTGTATTGCATAAACTGTGAGTATTATACGTACGTATAAATATATATTTCGGTGCTGACCCAGCATCGTGAAGCAATTGGGGATCTTCCTGAATTAAAAGATAGCGAACTCTGATCAAATAAGCCAGCAATAATGACGTCTGGGAGCCTATGCAATGACCATGCATAACCAGTATACGTGTGCATCTGGTCGGCCATAGTCCTGTATGGGCTGTAGACCTACGAACTTTAGTTTTTAGTATATATATTCAATGTAAACAAAAACCGAACTCGACGCAAAAAAGACATCCAGTGATCATCCTATTCCAAGATTCCCGGCAACCACCCGCGAGTTCTATACTGGTATTCGCAAGGTGGTTGAGAACATTTAAATTACAGATGATCAAATGAATGATAAATGAAGCGTTTAGGGTTCGCCCCATGACTTGGACCCATTTTCATCACTTCTACATATGTCTGTCAGTCGTTTTGCATCATTCGGTGGGAACATAGTGAGCAATTTTGCCAGATAAGATATCGGTGGAGTATCGTGTCAGTGCTACCAATGCCAACGCAAACTTCCATACTTAATATTTTCAGTGATATAGGAATTTACTTTTATGTTAATTTTCTTTCACTAACTGCCTTGCCCTGTAAATTGTTCTGATATTCATAGTTTCCAGAGATCGGCAAGAACGAGGATAGTCTTTCAAAGTCTCCCCCTCCTGCTCAAATCAATTGGCAATGGTATCAATTGAACACACTTAATCCCCATAAACTGCTTTCAAGTCTTCAGGAATTTTCTTAACTCTTTCACCTAGTTCGTAACGTGTGATAATGTAAAATCAAACGTTCTCCTTATCGATATCCATGCTTAACCACCAGCTACCATAATTAAACTCAATTCACAATTATATCTCACTCAAACTGTGGAAGTTAGAACTTACACTGATAGATATTTTTAAGGTCAAAAAGTCCACTAAATTTAGCTATGTTGATTAAAATCCCATATAAACTTTTGTTCAGCAATGTGTTTTCCAAACTATGTGAATGACCCACGTATCATATGCAGAAACGATAAAAATTTTTACGTTTTAACACTGAAAGACAGAGGAAGTGTCCATAAATTACAAGAAACCTACTTAAGTATGAGATCGCGATCAAATGAAATCGTTTGTATCATTGAGGGTCCAGTCCACCATACAACCACAAACAAAATACTCGCTGCTAATGACTACCTGAAAAGGAGCTACAGAGGAACTTTGCGCAAAAACGTGATATATATATTTTGGGGCAATTGAACGAGCCCATAACAGACGTCGAAAATGTGTAAGGAAATCGAAACATTGGAAATGAATGGAAAGTACGAAATAAGAAATATATATTTCATGTAAGAGTGTACAACAAACAGAGTGTGAGAGGTCTGCAGAATCCGTGGAATTGCGTCACGCGGGAAAGGTGTGGAAATTTCAACAGGCCACAGCAGAGGTTAACGTCGCCTAACTTTAGTGTGTAATGTGTAACAATCGACTGTTGCAGCTCGGATAATGGATAAAGAGAACAATGAGCTGCTAGTGATGTACCTCGTACGTCTAATGATGGTGGATAAGTCAAAATCTCATTGACAATGTAAAATAAAACCACTTGCGGAACGACCATGGTGCATGTCACAAAATAGATATCCTCCACGTTTAGAAAATGAAACAATCATCTTGCACCATGAGCAATAAATAAAAAATGATGAATCACATTGATAACAGAACATCGCTTCGGCGAAATCAAAATCAAATTCTTTGGAAGTAGTAAAGTATTTAAGACGATCACTATATACCACTGCTACAAAATGCATACACAGTCATATTGGTACAACGTAGTAGTTAGAGCTAATGTAAGGTTATCACATGCGACCGAATTCAAAACAGTTTGTTATATAGTTCTTCTGCAAATTACAATCTCTAATAACATAACAGGAAATAATGCGAAAGTGCCTTTGTATGAACGGAAAAGAGTTTATATATAATACAAGGGAGGACCCAAAAGAAAGCGGACTTTCGTTCTAAGAAAATAATTTATTATATTTTTTTTACAAAATTCTTTCAGTCTCCTTCAAAGTACTCTCCATTAAATGCGATTAATTTCTCCCATCTTCTTTCCCACTGTTTGAAACTTTTATATCGTCCAATGCGCTCTGCGAAGTTCTTTTTACAGCCTCTACACCATCAAAACATTTTCCGTTTAGATTTTGTTTAATTCTCAAAAAATGTCATCATGTTGGTCAAAAAGTTTGGATCACTTTCAATCTGATTTTTCAAGTCCTGGCTCAAATACAGACGAATGATTTGAGAGGGCGACGTGTGAGCAGGCGAGAAACAAACTTAGCGGCAACATGTCTCATTTCCAAACCTCACGCTGGCACGAGCTCCAGCTCACATCTGCCTGTTTTGAAATATCATCGATCATGAAACGACGATCCTCGCTGATTTTGGGGCAGATTTTTTCGATGTTTTCGTCGTTTCGAAATGATGAAGAGCAGCCAGAACGAGCATGATCTTCAACACTCATCTCACCACACTTAAAGCACCCAAACCACTCAAAAAATTGTGTGCGGTTCATAGTATCCTTCTTGAAAGCCTGTTGAAGCATTTGGTAAGTTTTCGTTTCCGATTTTCCAAGTAGGAATCAAACACACTCCTTGTTACTTTGAATCTGCCATAACGATTTCGCAGGCGGCAAACGAGAACAGTTGAGAAAAACAATAATACGATCAAAGGTTAACCTCCTACCCAGACGCCGCTTGGCCAACTGATCTGGGAAGCTCTCTACTAGACTCACCAAGCAGGAGAACTCTTTACTACGCCTAAGAACGGCAGCGCTCTTTCAATCCGGTTTCGATACACTCTATAAGAGTGTATCGAAAAAACGTTTTTTCCGAAATCTCGTTACTCTTAGCGGCCATCTTTGGCCAAATGTGTTTAAGATATCATAGAAAAAATTTCAAATTGATATCTCAATTTTTTGAGGTGCCACCATATGCTTGAAATTCGGAAAAATGATGAAATCATAGATTTTTTAAAACAATAAGTGAAATATTTATTATTTTATACAGTATTATTAGTGATGTGAGGTGGAAAATTCCGCTATATTTTTCCGGAAAATTTTCCGTTCTATAAAAACATCAGTAATCAAGTAACAATACCTCAGCAATCATAAAATTGATTGAATTCATGTACAGAAATGTAAAAAAGTGAAAGTTCGCTTAAAGAATCTGAAAATTTTCATGCCTCAGACAATTTTCAGTAGTATGTAGGATCAAGTTAAACAATTTTTCATGAATCGAAATATTTTCTGTCTTATATTGAAAAATTGAAGAACTTTTTATGAATCGGAAAATTTTCATCATTTTGAAGCAAAAAGTAAAACAACTTTTTATGAATCGGAAAGTTTTATTGCTCTGTAGAAACAAGTGAAATGAATTTTCATAGATCGGAAAATTTCCATCACGATGTAGAAACAAGTGGAAAAAACTTTTCATAAGCCGGACAATTTTGGATATTATGTATAGTGATGTTAGGTGAAAAATTTTCCACTATATTTAACTGCACATTCAGCTACAAAATTGAATTTCTGTATAGGAAAGTTAGTTAGCAACAAATTATAATTTTCCAGTTAGCTTTCGGGAACGGAAAATTTTCCTAATATTTCAAGTTGGAAAGTAAACTTTTACACAGTGTTTCTCTCTCTCTCTTAATCTGCGAGCTCCTTCGTTGCTAAGCGGTTAGCATACGCGCTTTTGGCATGGAAGACCTGGCTTCGATTCCCAGCAGGAGCTCATGTAGTTTGGATTTCACGTTAATCAGTTGGTCCCGTCTTATATAGTCTCGCTGCTGAAAGGGACGTTAAACTTAAAATCAACTCAATTCAACTCCTCTCTCTCTCTCTCTCTCTCTGTGTGTGTGTGTGTGTGTGTGTGTGTGTGTGTGTGTGTGTTTGTGTGTGTTTGTTTGTTTGTTTGTATATATATATATATATATATATATACAGTGAAACCTGTCTTTAGCGGAATCGAACGGGACTCGCAGAAATTTCCGTTAAAGTCAGGTTTCCGCTTAATGGAGGTAGACGCTGTCTTTTTTTAATACATGCTTATAACGGACATACTAAGAAAATATTGTACTTAC
Source organism: Thermobia domestica (assembly GCF_964235325.1). Classification (NCBI taxonomy): domain Eukaryota; kingdom Metazoa; phylum Arthropoda; class Insecta; order Zygentoma; family Lepismatidae; genus Thermobia; species Thermobia domestica. The sequence continues at coordinate 188,458,330 of NC_137461.1, read as the reverse complement.
GTTGTACGTACCTTTTTAAATTACAATGCTTCTTTTTTCTACGAATTAATACACAAAAAGTTTAAAATTAATACAAAACATGCTATGCACATGCTTTCTTTATTTTTGCAGTAGTCAAGCAGAGTTTTCTGTATACATTGCTGCTTAGCTGTTCTACTTTCCGTACACACTTTAGCCTGAGAAACTACACTGAGTAAATCAGAGTCATTTTTCCGTAAGGCAAATTTTTGCAGTTCCTTTAAACTTCTGAGATCATCTTGATACGTCTTTATTCTACACTCTTTTTCGAACTCGGTACCGTATTCCTCTTCTTCTTCCACCTCGTCTTCTCCTTCCGACTTTCCGTTTCATTCTTGATTAAGGTGAGGGGACTACGGACAAATTGTGGGGGTAAATATGGGTAGTGCTTGGGGAAGGTCAACAATGCCCAGAAAAATTTAACAAAAGAACGAACAATTTATCGCAGACATGTAATGTATCTATTTACCCTCTCACAGAATGTCAAAACATTTTCTAAACGCTGTAGTCTGGAACTCTGAATTTTCCGTTAAAGGTTTATTTTGCTTTCCGTTGTCCGCATAACACAGTTTCCGCTTAATAAAGGGACTTTTACACGTTTTGCACTCCAAAATTCATGGGACCGTGAAATATTTCCGTTTAAGACAGTCTTCCGTTTAATAAAGGGTCCGTTGAAGGCAGGTTTTACTGTATATATATATATATATATATATATATATATATATATATATATATATGCAAAGTGCAGAGAACATGAATATTTTCCGATTCATAAAAACATACTCCACTTATTCCTACATCGTTGTTTAGCCGTAGAATTTATTGGTAATAGACATTGTTTTAAAAAGTTTGGTGAAGTGAAAATCTAACGATTCTTCATTTCAAAAATGTTTTAAAAACTTATCCTTCCCTCAGAATCCACCTTTGATCTTATAATATTAGATTTCGTCAGTTTAATACGAATAAGACGGTTTTCTCATAGCTTTACTACTTTTATAGATTTACATTCTGCAACATTTATAAATAAGTAGATATAATAGAGAGAGAGAGAGAGAGAGAAAGAAACACTATGTAAAGTTTTACTTCCCAACTTGAAATATTAAAAAATTTTCTGGTTCCCTAAATCTAATTGGAAAATTATAATTTGTTGCTGTCTAATTTTCCTCCACAGGAATTGTATATCTCAATGTGCAGTTAAATATAGTGGAAAATTTTCCACCTAACATCACTATACATAATATCCAAAACTGTCCGGATTATGAAAAGTGTTTTCACTTGTTTCTACATCGTGATGAAAATTTTCCGATTCATGAAAATTCCTTATAGTTGTTTCTACAGAGCAATAAAACTTTCCGATTCACAAAAAGTTGTTTTACTTTTTGCTTCAAAATGATTAAAATTTTCCGACTCATAAAAAGTTCTTAAATTTTTCCATACAAGACACAAAATATTTCGATTTATGAAAAATTGTTTCACTTGTTCCTATATAGTACTGAAAATTGTGTGAGCCATGAAAATTTTCAGATTCTTTAAACGATCTTTTACTTTTTAACATTTTTATACATGATTTCAATCAATTTTATGAACACTGAGGAACTGTTACTTGATCACTGATATTTGTTAAGAACAGAAAATTTCCGGAAAAATATAGAAGAAAATTTTCCACCTCACATCACGGCTATACAGCGATGTAGGAATAAGTGGAGCATGTTTTTATGAATCGGAAAATTTTCATCACTGAGTATTATTCTTAGTAATAATTGTTTTCCAAATAGTCCAAATATAATGTGGAAATAAATTTTAAATCGTTAGCTCATGCTTATAATGTGCCGCCATTGCTTTGACTTGGAGGAAAAATCGATAAACTTATATTTGTGTGTGCAAGCTGCCTCCCCTCCAACTCAATTACGTAAACAAATAAACTGACGTACTCAGACATAACAATCAGTTTGAGGTGGGTTATCACATTTGAATGTTGTGCTTCTGCTAGTTTGGTAGCGTTGACGCGTGATACTGTTTTCTTGCTTAATCCTATTGTTCATAAGCCTGTGGTTTTCTCCATATGTGTTTGTGAGTGCGCAATTTTCTTGCTTGTATCATCATGTAGTTGGGGAGTAAGACTCGATTACGGTCAGAGGACATAAAAACATTATTCACGATGTTATTGGGTCTCTAGAAGATTTCAGTTGTATTAAACTGCCTCCAATAAAAAGTGTGCTGAAACAATTCCTATGGGAAAAGGAAACAAAGAAGAGGAATTCCAGTTCTAGAAAAGATCCGTCAGCCAAGGACATTGCTTACATAGTTGCTTCTAAAGTAATTCAAGTTTGGAAGAAGTCATCTGCCTATTAAAATGCTACAGTACCAATTAAGGGCGACCGAGCTCTAACCTATAACCTTAGCTTTCAAACCTTTGATTTACGGTTATCTGTGATTTCACGTTTATAACAAAGACAAATATTTTTAAAATAGTGTACTTTAAATAAATTCCTTAAAGAAATATTTTTCACAGAGTTTATCCTTTTAAATTATTGTTCAAAGGCCTTTGCCTTTAATAAGCCTTCTCCGAAATAAATGCAAATGAATTGTGCTGCCATCTTTGGAGCTCTTTTAAACTACATTTATATGTTTGTGGGCAATCCTTTCGACAATGAGATCTCAGAAACTACAGGCTCTAGAAAGATGACGTTTTCACTGATCGATTGCAAATTTCATGTAGATTGTCCAGTTTTAATTGAATATTTAAAAAACATGGGCACTATTTCTTCATTACATTTTTACGGGTACATTGGAAGTGTTGAAATTAAAAAAAAAAACTAAAGCATCACATCCTAAGCATTATACATTCCAACACCACACTGTTGTGTATAGGGGTTGTATATGTCTCAGGCGTTTGTTTCATGGCCAAATAATAATGGAAAAGAAAGGATAACCATTTCTCCAGTCTACGATGAACTTTTTTTTTTTTTTTTTTTTTTTTTGAGGGGTAGTGTTTTGCCCAATGAACACCATATATAACTGACATTATAATTAGTTGTGTATGTAATTTATTTGCTTATTACGTACTACATGCAAGAAGAAAGAAAACACTGGTCATACATGAATTAGAAACTCCAACCGAAAGCAGGCTCAAATCTTACAAACGGTGCGAGATATTGAGAAAAAATAATCGAAAAAAGTGTCCCCTTTATGATACCCTTTGGCTTTTTTTTTTTTTTTTTTTTTTTTTTTTTTAATCAATACGTCTTTCACTTGTGTCTGTAAAGGAACATGTACAGATGTTGTAAGGAATGATAAGGAGATTTATGCTCATATGCGAATAATGCGCTGTGTAGAGAGCGCAGGTTCAGCTAGTCTATATGTGGAAAAGCTATGGTACTTTAAGTCAGCAACGAATTGTTGCCTTAATTCTTCAATATCACGAAAAAGTTCATCAGCTTCTAAAAATCAATGAAAAAATCAAACCCTACATGTGATACTAAAATAATGTAATATTAAAAATTTGCAAGAGAAACCTTATTTGATATTGCTTGGTGTAAATGAGCTGATCAACTAATTTATTCTAAATGTGAAAAAGAAAGAAGAGTGTCAAAGTTAGAACTACCATTTCTTGACATATCTTGACATCAAAACTTGTTGTTCTAGGCTGTGATGGAATGCCAGTTAATACTAGAAGAAAAGCTGGAGTAATGGCCAATATTGAAAATTATTTAGGAAAGCCACTTCAAATACTAATTGTCTGTTGCATACAAATGAATTTCCACTTTGACATTTAATTCATGAAATCGATGGTAAGACTACGGAGCCAAATTCATACGGACAAATTGGACTGACTTTACAAAACTGCGAGTCCTTACCACTTTGATTTTGAGCCTGTAGCTGTTTACCGGATTCAGAACTTCAGTGCTTTAAATTTAAGCATGGATCAAAAATATCTTCTAAATATTTGTCAAGCTGTTTCGTTGGGCCATTGTTCTGCAAGTTCGACTAGTCAATATCCTGGAGAGCTACATCAGGTAAGATGGGTGACAACTGTAATAGAATTTTGCTCCGTCCGTCAACAGAGTTCAAGATTATGATTTCCTACATAATGAATTTTTATGCTCCTGTATGGTTCTATATTAAAAGCGAACCATCGTGCACACAAGGAGCTAAACATTTATTGAAACTTATGTCATTTTCTAAACCTATGGATTCAAATACTAAATCAATCATAGTATTTGAATACTAAATCAATCATTCAAATACTAAATCAATCATTTTCAATAATTGACATCTTGAAAATTATGCAGAAATAGATGCAGCGCCATTTTCTCTTGAGACGAAAATATTTCTGCAGAAGACTGGTGTACCTTATATCAGTCATGCTTCCAAAGTACTGTACTACGAGAAGTGGAACCAGAAGCCACTAAGGGCAACAAGATTTCGATAAAAACGTTTTTTCGATACACCCTAGTTGCGGTTGCCGATCGTTTTTTTGTTTTCAATGTGACATGTGGACCTTCCTCTTCCATCAGCAGTAACCAGTTCATCTGTGAGTGTCGTGGTGTGAAAGTTGTGCGGTAAAATGGGAGACCTGACAGACTTCCAAAGAGGCACGATTGTTGGAAAATTTTCCGGAAAATTTTCCGTTCTATAAAAACATCAGTAATCAAGTAACAATACCTCAGCAATCATAAAACTGATTGAATTCATGTACAGAAATGTAAAAAAGTGAAAGTTCGCTTAAAGAATCTGAAAATTTTCATGCCTCAGACAATTTTCAGTAGTATGTAGGATCAAGTTAAACAATTTTTCATGAATCGAAATATTTTCTGTCTTATATTGAAAAATTGAAGAACTTTTTATGAATCGGAAAATTTTCATCATTTTGAAGCAAAAAGTAAAACAACTTTTTATGAATCGGAAAGTTTTATTGCTCTGTAGAAACAAGTGAAATGAATTTTCATAGATCGGAAAATTTCCATCACGATGTAGAAACAAGTGGAAAAAACTTTTCATAAGCCGGACAATTTTGGATATTATGTATAGTGATGTTAGGTGAAAAATTTTCCACTATATTTAACTGCACATTCAGCTACAAAATTGAATTTCTGTATAGGAAAGTTAGTTAGCAACAAATTATAATTTTCCAGTTAGCTTTCGGGAACGGAAAATTTTCCTAATATTTCAAGTTGGAAAGTAAACTTTTACACAGTGTTTCTCTCTCTCTCTTAATCTGCGAGCTCCTTCGTTGCTAAGCGGTTAGCATACGCGCTTTTGGCATGGAAGACCTGGCTTCGATTCCCAGCAGGAGCTCATGTAGTTTGGATTTCACGTTAATCAGTTGGTCCCGTCTTATATAGTCTCGCTGCTGAAAGGGACGTTAAACTTAAAATCAACTCAATTCAACTCCTCTCTCTCTCTCTCTCTCTCTGTGTGTGTGTGTGTGTGTGTGTGTGTGTGTGTGTGTGTGTTTGTGTGTGTTTGTTTGTTTGTTTGTATATATATATATATATATATATACAGTGAAACCTGTCTTTAGCGGAATCGAACGGGACTCGCAGAAATTTCCGTTAAAGTCAGGTTTCCGCTTAATGGAGGTAGACGCTGTCTTTTTTTAATACATGCTTATAACGGACATACTAAGAAAATATTGTACTTACGTTGTACGTACCTTTTTAAATTACAATGCTTCTTTTTTCTACGAATTAATACACAAAAAGTTTAAAATTAATACAAAACATGCTATGCACATGCTTTCTTTATTTTTGCAGTAGTCAAGCAGAGTTTTCTGTATACATTGCTGCTTAGCTGTTCTACTTTCCGTACACACTTTAGCCTGAGAAACTACACTGAGTAAATCAGAGTCATTTTTCCGTAAGGCAAATTTTTGCAGTTCCTTTAAACTTCTGAGATCATCTTGATACGTCTTTATTCTACACTCTTTTTCGAACTCGGTACCGTATTCCTCTTCTTCTTCCACCTCGTCTTCTCCTTCCGACTTTCCGTTTCATTCTTGATTAAGGTGAGGGGACTACGGACAAATTGTGGGGGTAAATATGGGTAGTGCTTGGGGAAGGTCAACAATGCCCAGAAAAATTTAACAAAAGAACGAACAATTTATCGCAGACATGTAATGTATCTATTTACCCTCTCACAGAATGTCAAAACATTTTCTAAACGCTGTAGTCTGGAACTCTGAATTTTCCGTTAAAGGTTTATTTTGCTTTCCGTTGTCCGCATAACACAGTTTCCGCTTAATAAAGGGACTTTTACACGTTTTGCACTCCAAAATTCATGGGACCGTGAAATATTTCCGTTTAAGACAGTCTTCCGTTTAATAAAGGGTCCGTTGAAGGCAGGTTTTACTGTATATATATATATATATATATATATATATATATATATATATATATATATATATATATATATATATATATATATGCAAAGTGCAGAGAACATGAATATTTTCCGATTCATAAAAACATACTCCACTTATTCCTACATCGTTGTTTAGCCGTAGAATTTATTGGTAATAGACATTGTTTTAAAAAGTTTGGTGAAGTGAAAATCTAACGATTCTTCATTTCAAAAATGTTTTAAAAACTTATCCTTCCCTCAGAATCCACCTTTGATCTTATAATATTAGATTTCGTCAGTTTAATACGAATAAGACGGTTTTCTCATAGCTTTACTACTTTTATAGATTTACATTCTGCAACATTTATAAATAAGTAGATATAATAGAGAGAGAGAGAGAGAGAGAAAGAAACACTATGTAAAGTTTTACTTCCCAACTTGAAATATTAAAAAATTTTCTGGTTCCCTAAATCTAATTGGAAAATTATAATTTGTTGCTGTCTAATTTTCCTCCACAGGAATTGTATATCTCAATGTGCAGTTAAATATAGTGGAAAATTTTCCACCTAACATCACTATACATAATATCCAAAACTGTCCGGATTATGAAAAGTGTTTTCACTTGTTTCTACATCGTGATGAAAATTTTCCGATTCATGAAAATTCCTTATAGTTGTTTCTACAGAGCAATAAAACTTTCCGATTCACAAAAAGTCACAAAGATGGGTGACAACTGTAATAGAATTTTGCTCCGTCCGTCAACAGAGTTCAAGATTATGATTTCCTACATAATGAATTTTTATGCTCCTGTATGGTTCTATATTAAAAGCGAACCATCGTGCACACAAGGAGCTAAACATTTATTGAAACTTATGTCATTTTCTAAACCTATGGATTCAAATACTAAATCAATCATAGTATTTGAATACTAAATCAATCATTCAAATACTAAATCAATCATTTTCAATAATTGGCATCTTGAAAATTATGCAGGAATAGATGCAGCGCCATTTTCTCTTGAGACGAAAATATTTCTGCAGAAGACTGGTGTACCTTATATCAGTCATGCTTCCAAAGTACTGTACTACGAGAAGTGGAACCAGAAGCCACTAAGGGCAACAAGATTTCGATAAAAACGTTTTTTCGATACACCCTAGTTGCGGTTGCCGATCGTTTTTTTGTTTTCAATGTGACATGTGGACCTTCCTCTTCCGTCAGCAGTAACCAGTTCATCTGTGAGTGTCGTGGTGTGAAAGTTGTGCGGTAAAATGGGAGACCTGACAGACTTCCAAAGAGGCACGATTGTTGGTGCCCGTCTGGTTGGAGCTTCAGTGGCAACAGTGGGAATATTGCGGAGGTATCGAAAGGCACTGTGTCCAATGTCACGAGGGCATACACAATTCATGGGCAAACGATATCTGCAAAACACAACAGTGTCGAAAGACAATCCTGTCAAATAGGGACCGGAGGGCACTAAAACGGATTCTAGCAACTAAAAAGAAGACTACTTCAATGAAAATTACGTCTGAACTCAATTATGGCCTACAGAACACGGTTTCATCGAAAACAGTGCGACGGGAACTTCATAAAATGAAAATTAATGTCAGGGCCGCTATCGCCAAACCCCTGGTCACAGCAGTAAATGCGAAGAGGCGTATCCAGTGGTGCAAGGACCACAAGGCGTGGACTCACGAGCAGCGGAAACACGTAATGTGGTCCGATAAATCGGCCTTCACCTTGTTTCCAACAACCGGTCGTGTTTACGTATGGAGAACACCGTCGCAGGCCTATGATACAGAGAGTCTGCTACTAACTGTAAAGCATGGGGATGGTTCTGTGACAGTATGGGCAATGGTATCGTGTTTTCTGCAGGTCCCATCATAGCTCTGCATGGAATGATGAATGCTAAGGTGTATAAGACCATTTTGGGGGACCAGGTCCTACTCACGGCCCAAATATATTCCCTGATGGTGATGGCATCTACCAAGATGATTTGACACCTTGTCACGCTGCAAAAACGGTGAAATCATGGTTTGAGGAGCATGACCAGAAGCTATCACACCTCCCCTGGGTCCCACAATAACCAGGTCTGAACATCATTGAGTCATTTGATTTGAGTTAAAAAGCCATTGTGGTTTGAGCCATTGTTCGGTCTCATTAACCTGCACCAGCATCCCTTAAGGAACTGGAGCATGTTTTGGAGGAGCATTGGTACAAAATTCCACACACCACGATTCAGAAGCTGTATACGTCCATTCCGCCTCGGATCCAAGCTGTTTTGGACACAAAAGGAGGCCCCACACCATACTAGGTATCATTTTCAGACTTTTGCAAGCGTTTTAGATTTTTTATTATCCTACCCCTATATATATATATATATATATATATAATATTGATGCTGACCTAGCATCATGAAGCAAACGGAAAGCTACCTGAATTAAGAGATAGCAGACTCCGGTCAAGTAAGACACAAATATTCACAACAACAACAACAACAAAAAAAAAAAAAAAAAAAAAAAAAACTGAAAAACAATAAATGGAAAACTTCACTCATAAAAATCGTATTATGATTGCATTTACCATATAGAGAAATAGCAGGATTTATAAGGGAAAAATTACCAACATATTCAAATTTCTAATTAATTCACGCAGTAGAAGTCATTCACTTCACTGTTTCGTAAACTTGGTTCAAAATGGACACAAACTCAGGTTTTTCCGTAATCACTTTATAAATCAGTAATATAAATACTAACGCAGAATGTTAATTTACATTTTTTCTTTATGCCGGTTCTCTTTCTGAACTCTCTTATGATCTAAATTGTTCTTCTGATTAAATTAAAAACAAGACATACAGCATAGACAAAAAACTTACATAAAATGATATCTACACTTAACAGTTATTCAACACTAAAAGACACATAATAATTCGCCTACTTCTTGAACATAAATTGCATACGTCGCGGTTGTTTCACAGAAGCTTACAATACCTCTGATATGAATTGGATTTTGTTTTATTTACAATTTCTCAATGGAACTTACCATACATAATCTTGTCAGTGTCTTGTCTGAGATAGTGGGTATTATCCGTCTTTTAACACGTTTCAGCGTGCTGAAACTTCTCCCAACACTACACATTCTGACAAGAAGAGTAAGTATTACTTGTATTACTTGTTTTATTGCTGGATAAATGCGACGTGATCCATCAAACCATAAAGCGTGATTTTTGTCTAAACTGTCTATATCTAAACTTCTGTACTTCCGTAATGTGTATCATTATTCAGTAGGGAAAAGGAATTGTCGAACTCTTTAAGTTTGATTTACTTAATCCACCATCCTCATGAATTGTGATTTAGAAAGATTTTTCTTTTCGTAGGGATGCAGTATAAAGAGAGAAGCCTGGAATGTGTTCTTCCAAAGCCTGTTATTTAACTACTGTAGCAAAAGAATGTATATACGGTGTAAATATGGCTCCCCGATATTTTCTTCCCGCATTTGCATGAAGAGGAACCAGCCTGATGTGCGTGTCAAGCTTAAAATCTGAGAACTGACAGGTGAAAATTAAGATTACACTTTTCGAAGATCAAATGAAAAGTAGCTTCAGCTTTATATCTCACTTCTCTGAAGATGCCAATCAATTAAATCATGTAGGATAAACAAAAACAAAAAAAAAAAAACAAAAAAAAAAAAAAAAAACTGCTTCTAGTTTCAGAAACTGTAGAGAGTATTGATAGTTCTAATGCACGCATTATTTCTACGAAATGCTCAAAAAATTTTCTTATTCTCATATTCTGTTTCGAAGTCCAGCAAGTTTCAGAATGAAGTGGAATATTGGGAATATGCTTTCTTCTTAGTGAACTCTCTCTCAAGAAAATAATGATTTTTTTTAACAGTATCGACAGTGTTTGGTATGTAAGAAACGGAACATGGCTTGTTAACAGCCAGATTTAGCTTGAGTAATACACAATATATATGTATAAACTTCCGATAATTGTCATCTGATAATGATTTATACCGTTACTACATCCAGCCATGGTGAAACAACTTCAGATTCCTCCCCTACAAGTCACACTGAATTAAATTCTTTGATCTCCCTTGAAGATGATCATAGAAATCGCCAGATTTAGCGTTCTTCCCTCCTAAAGGTAAATTGTCATGTCCTCTTTAAATAATAATATTGAGCATACTTTCTGAAGGGTAACAAACTTTCAGATGAAAGGGAAAGTAGCTTTTATAAGCAATTTAGTGGTTATTACAAGAAGTTCATAGTTAATTGATTGAGAGATTACTAAGCACAAAATGAAGGGTAATTAAACAATAAAACAAGCAAACTCAATAAACATTAACCTGCGATAATATACAAATAATTTACGCTGAATAATAATATAAAAGGAAGCAAATAAGATATGAAATTTCCCTATCCATTAGCGTAGGTGAGTATGTAAGTAGTTTATTCAATATTCTGACATGTCAAGAATTGTTGAAATGTTGTAAATTACTTTATAGAAATAATATATATATATATATATATATATATATATATATATATATATATATATATATATATATATATATATATTTTACATTTTTTACAATAAAAATAAAAGAACCCAGCAAAATCATGTGTTGCACAATAAATAATTGCCTCAGTAATTAATGTCAATTTTCTTATGTTTTCCTCAACTTGCTTGCGCTGCTTCGTTGATTTTCAGGTCAACGGTGATCACATTCTGTGGATATGCTAGGTTATCGAGCAAAGGCAAAAAAGTTATTGAATTTTATAACAGTGTTAGTGTAAAAAATCCTTGCAATCCTCTTTTAACCAATGATCGAAAAAGAATCCATTGCCTAAACAGGGTGTCTACTGGTCATGAAAGTCATGAAAGTCATGAAAAAGTCATATATTTTGCTTAGTGGTCATGAAAGCCATGAAAAAGTCCTTTATTTACCCAACTGGTCATGAAAATCTGAAATCTCAGAGTATATTTTTATACTTCATATTTTTATACCTCATACTGCATTTACTGAAACAGTTGTATCAGGTCAGTAATTGTGAGAATTTCCCCCACCAGTTAGTGCTGGCTAACTGGTACTTTACTGTTCCTAGCTGCTCCCCATTTCATCTTCTAGTCTCTGTAATATAGTAACAACTTTTTACTGTCCAACTTTCTGATCTGCTATTTCTTTACTTCTAAGAAATGTAAATTGTGTATTTTTGGGCCTTTAGACTTATGCAAATAATATTATTCGTTTGAGTTTGCAGATTTCAAATTTGATGATCTATTTTTTTAAAACGAATTTCTTTTATAATTTGTTTTGTCTTTGGGCAGTTCTCTGGGTGCTTAATTTCAGACAAATTTCTGCTAGATGAATAATTATACTCAGAATTAAAACTTCAAATACAGTATAGAGTGATTCACTGGTAAGAGCAGGCCCGTATTTAGGTAAGTGCTATTCTGTGCTCGAGCACAAGGCGGCAGAATTTTAGATTCTTTCTTTAAGATTCACAATAAGTGATATTTAAGACTAGCAACCCGCATAGTTCCGTGCAAGCACGAGAAAATATGTTAATGTTTTTAATTCGCTCTAATTACAGTAGTTACTAATTAGCTATCTTATCTGAAAAAGTCATCCTCTCCTACCCCCACCCCAAGGGGTGACGATGAACTTGAACATCATGAAAACTGATATCGTTAAACTCAGAGACCTCGAAAACTATGAATTTAAACTAATATCGGTCGTTTTTGATTACTTTTAAAATCTCGCCCCCTTCCCTCCCAACCTCACTCCTAGAGAGTGGAGTATGACCTTGAAATTGAATTGGATTAAAATGTCACTATTTATCTCAGCGACCCCTAAAATTATGAATACTTTGGAAAGAGCTTAAAAGTATATGACTAGCTTAAAACTATATGAAAGTATCCAGACTCTATGTAAACTAATATAATTTTTTACATATAAAGCTTTATGAAATGTTTTTTACTAAACTCACTATGATCTTTAATTATGTGATAAGTTCAATCTTTAATTATGTGATAAGTTCTTTAATTATGTAAAATTCAATCAAGATGTCCATTTTTGTGTTCACTTTTTTTTTAAAGTTTTGATGTGATACTAGTATGCAGACTGTGAGATAAAAATACCCTTGAAAAAAGTACCCTTGAAGAAAGAGAAGAAAGAAGGCATCAGACCCCATCCAGGATGAAGGTTCCATTATGAACAAATTCAATAGGTCTTATCAGTATGTTTATATACGCTAATTTCAAATATGATACGATGGAAAAGAATTGTATATTTACGTAATCAGCCTTTTCTTGTAAATGAAAATTATAAATTTAGAATTCAGAGTACATAAAATACAGATAAGAAAACCTAGCTGAATGTAACGGGACTGTTCACAATATTTTTTTAAATCTATAGAACCTGGTAAGCCTTAAACCCATACTTGAACCGCAATTAAAAATTTGTTTACTGCCTTTTAAATTGCTCTTGCATTTTAAAATTAGTTGTCAGCTAATCGACATTATGTGCATTAGACAAATAAGAACATAATGTGATCTTCATCTTAACCGATGCACCACTGATGGTAGGGGTTTATTATTACTAATGGTAAATTTTTATCGCCATGGTCATGAAAATTTGAACAAAAAGGTCATGAAAAGTCATGAAAAAGTCATGAATTTACTTTCTGGTATTCCAGTAGACACCCTGCTAAACAATTCTTCGTGGAAATTTCTAGAGTATGACAGCCACGAAAATTGAACAAGCCACTTATATAAAACCGAACGTTTTCCAGGCATAGCGTATTTCATAAAATCATGTGTTTCGGAAGAATGCCAAGGCGGCCCATCCATCTGCCGTGGCATCTATCTATGTAGACTCTAAACGACATTATATCTGTGCAGGGAATGTTTCATAAAGCCTAAAATTATATTTTCCAACTATTATAATGTGCTTACAGATGAAACAACCGATACTGAGGGTATAGAACAATTGTCTCTAGGAATTAGTTTTTATGATGATGTTGGAAATCAAATGCAAGAAAACTTCGTAGGTTTAATTGTATTAGCAAAGCTAAATGCTAAATATATCGTTGAACATAATTTTAAAATCATTGGAAGAACACGAATGACCTCAGTATGAACTTTGATGGTTGTTCCAACATGACTGATACTCATAGCAACGCTGTACAGCGCATTATCAGGCGATAAATTACAATATAATACTTTTATCATTGTTCAATACTCAAGCTAAATTTTCTTGTAACAAACTGTTCCGTTTCTTATGTACGAAACAGTGCACTTACTGTTAAAGAAGTCACTATTTTCTTTTGGGAGAGAGTCCATTAAGAAAAAAACATTCACAATATTCCACTTTTTTCTGATACTCGCCAGAGCTGCAAATATAGCAGGATCAGAAAGTCTTTCGAGTATTTCGTGGAAATAATGTGTGCATTAGAAACTCTTAATAAATTTTACAGTTTCAAAAAAGAGAGAGAGATGAACTTGAAGTAACTTTTCATCTTTGAAAAGTGTACTCTTATTACTGAAAAACTTTAATATTTAGCTATCAGTTTACATCACGATATGTTGATCGGGCTAATCCTCCTTACACAAATGCGAAAGAAAATAATTGGTGAGCTATAGTTATATCATATATAGATTCTTTGTTACAGTTGTTAAATGTAGATTACCGAAAAGCACACTCCAGGCTCCTAACTTTTCACACTGTATCCCTGTGAAATGAAAAATCGTCCTAAACGACAATTCATGAAGGTGATAGATGACGTAAGTTACACATGAATTCAAAATTTCCTTTCCCATGCAAATTGCTAGTAGGAATTACGGTGGCATAGACATCTAAATGCAGACAGATTAGGAAAGCTCACTCATTTTGATCACGTCACTTTTTATCCGGAAATAAAACAAGGGGCTCAGAATACAACTAATAGTTACTCTTCTCATTACAACAAATAGTATTGAGAGAAGTTCTAGCACTGAACCATATTAGAACATGATTAATATCAACTATCTCTACTGAAGAAGGTGAGGTGATTTTAGTTTAGCGTCCCTTTTCAGCAGCGAGGCTATATGAGACGTGGACCTACTGATTAACGTGGAATCCGAACCACATGAGCTCCCGCCGGGAATCGAACCCGGGTCTCCCACGCCAAAGGCGCGTACGCTAACCGCTTAGCCACGAGGGAGCTCGACTACTGAAGAAAGATCGACAGGTTCGTGTATAATGAGTCTATTCGGAATTTGTACGTAAAAGCAAAAACAAAATACAATTCATATCACATGTTGGATGCTTTTGAAAGAATTAAGATACGCAATTTTTGTTCAAGTAGACCAATATTAAAATGTCACATAATGGTGCATGACACCTTATTCACATGTTAGATATTTTTTTCATATGAGTTTTTCTCTCTGTTGTGTGTCTGAGGTTTTTCCTTGTTTTCCTTTTCTTTTTAGATAGTAAGAAAATTCAGGAAAACAACCTGCATGAAGACAAGATATAAATTAACGTAGTTCTGCATGAACACTTATCTAATGGATTTGTAAAGTGATCACAACTAAAAAGGCTTGTATGCGTGTCAAGTTCATGAAACAATGTAGTGAATTACCTATATTGTGTGACTTAACTATTAATAAAATCATGATGATTTTTTTCCCCTTGTAAATGCTGCTGTTTCTCTATTTGGTAAGTACAGACATAACGTCATTTTCGTAATTACAGTTCTGCATTTACTATTTTTCAGTCTCTATTCGCTGTGAATATAATTATATTCTATATTTGTGTCTAAATGTTCATTTGTATTCTGCTTCTCACGGTCAAAAATTATTTTCTTCTATTTATCAAAATCTGCAGAATAGTTTCGTTCTCACATCACTTCGCAAAACGACTGATAAAGAGAGAAATGTCTGGAGCATATAACTGTTATAAAGTTAATTTAAGCCTTAAAACAGTAAACAGTTAAAATAATAATTCACGCCATTTTAATTATTTATTTTTGGTTAGTGAGTGGTTTTTGGTAATTCAGGTTGTTTTGTCGTTTCTGTCTTTTTTACATATCAGAGCCAAGGCGAGAATGACTATTTGGTGCTCCCTTCATTCTTTTTGACCACATCAGCCCCGATCCTTCGGTGAGGGAGGATCTACGGGATTACTAGGAGGGGAGTAGCGTGTTCTCATGCTTTACACAAACAAGGTTATACGGGTGAAGCCTAAACCCGATGTGAGCGAAAGAGATCTCAATCTACTGCGGAGAATTTGAAAAAAAAAAAAGTATTGCAAAACTTAAAAAAGGTGTGTAAATAAAGTAATAAGATTCATTTGTTATATCTGTTTTATTTCAAGAGCATTACAAGTAATTGCCTTGGGAAGCCACGCAGCGCTGGGGATGGTACTTTCACTCCTCACAGCGATGCTGGAACGCCGATATTGGAATTGTCTTCAGCTGGCCGGTTGCAGCCTTTTAAATGTTGTACACGTCCTCAAACCGACGCCTCTTCAGGTGTGTTTTCAATCTCCAGAATAGGAAATCACAAGGACCCAAGTCGGGCGAATAAGGAGGCTGAGGATCCAGAGGAGTTTTCTTACTGGCCAAGGAAGTGTTTACTGAAATTGCTATGTGACAGCACATTATCGTGATACAACACCCACTTCATTTTGATGTTTGGCCGGACACGCATGACTTTTTTCGCAGTTTTTCCAGAATCCTTTGGTAAAGATGTTGATTAACTCCTTGGGCTGGATTCACGAACTCTTTGTAAAGATTTCCTGGCTATCAAAGAAGCAAATCAGCATGCTTTTGATCTTTAACTTGATTTTTTTTTCCTCCTTCGAGAGTTTGAAGTGTGTCATTCTTTGCTCTGGTGCTTGGTTTCCAGATCATATTGGAACACCCAAGCCTCGTCACTCGTAATGACACGTTCGAGAAAATGGAGATCATTTTCAATCGAAACCAATAAATCAACGTACCTGTCCGTGCGCATGTCCTTTTGTACTTGCGTGAGGATTCTCGGAACCAGTAAGGAGCAGATTTTTCGCATCCCCATTTCATTGGTCAGCAGCTGACGAGCGGTGGTGTGAGGCAAATTTAACTCTGCTGCGATCATTCTGACTGTCAACCGATGATGGGAATGCACAGGTTCCCGAACTCTTCCGATATTTGCATTAGTTCTTGCAGCTGAAGGTCTTCCGTTGCGAGGTTCATCTTCAATTGACTGTCTTCCTTCTGCAAATGGCTTAAACCAACAAAACATCGGGTCCTTGACAAAACAATGTCTTCGAAGGCCTGGCAAAGTTTTACAAAAGTTTCCGTAGCACTGAGTCCAAGTCTGAAACTAAACATGATCGCATACAATTGCTCGATATTCGTATTACTCGCCAGAATGCACAAGCAAAGCCTGATTCACTAAAACAATCGCTATGGACAAGCAACGTGACGCTAGCAAGTTCCTACGTACACTGATGATGTATCACATGTACATCTACCTCCCCTTTAAGTCCCAATTCAGCAACGTGGCCAATTCAGCCGCGTATACAGTGTTGCCAATCTCATTTACACACCTTATAGTTGTAATTAAAAACAAAGATGATAATAGAGCGAATGCTAAATGTAACTGTAATACGGGCCTGCCCCTCTTGTTATTAACTAGATAAATATATACATATAGCCGAACAGACATCAGAAAACTTAGAAATGGTACTCTGTTTGTGAGACTCTCAAGAAGAAACAAACCGAGTATCTACATAAACTGAAAAATGTACCTAATCTACTTGAACTACTTCAGACTTATTCACTGATTCATACTTTCAGTGCCTAGGCTCCTTGAATTTGTTAAGACTGGAGATTATCACCTGAAACTCGATCTTACATTTCTAGTTCTCTTCGTTGTTGTAAGTGTCAGCGTTTCCGGTATACCAGCACGTAATATAATGCCACTTCTGTTATCTGTGCGAATCGTGCCCGGAGATGTCATGATGCGGAGCCATGTACAGATACCAAGCTCTTTTGCGTCAACTGCAGTAATAAACATTCTGCATGGTCTCGAAACTGTTCAGCCTTCTGAAGAAAAAAGTGTATCCGAGAGCCCATGGTTATTGGACAGATTCTGACAGGCAAGGGAATATTGAAAATCACATGCAAGCAGAGGATGATTAGAATACCCGGAGATAAGAAAGGAGATGACCATTTAAAATTGACCATTGCTACAAATAATGCGAGAGGTCTTTCATGAGAAATAAGATTCCAAAAGTTGGAAATTAAAGTTACGGAAGAACATTTTGACATGATCAGAAGAAAAGGAGAACTAACTGAAGACCGTGAGAATCAGTATGTGACAAGGTCTGCGATGTTGAATTTCTTATTACCAAAAAATAGAATAGCAATGTTTAGAAGATATACAGTGTTTCTATGTAGAGTAGCAAGGCTTGTTATCACTCCCTCTCTCAAAAGTACAAAATATAAGTAATTCAATCTTATGCTCCCATAACAAGCCGTTGAGAGAAAGAAGTGAAAGAGTTCTACGAAGAAATTGTGGAGTTCAAAAGCAGAAAAAAACAATTATATACTTACTATCTTGGGAAACTTCAATGCCAGAATTGGTTAACAAGAGGAAGACGAAAAACCAATAGGAAATTTCGAATATGGTGAACAAGACGAACCTCATAGTAGAATCCACCAAAGCCAAGAAACTAAATTATGAACTCATTTTCCAAGAGAAGACCCGACAGAAAATTGAGATGACGACAACAAAGTGGAAGAACAACCAAGATTAAGTTCATCCTTTCAAAAAGAACTGGGATGTTGGTTGATTAAAAGTTTAGCGTTCTGTTGAAACACCGACGCTATATAAGACGTGGAACTACAGCAAACGTGGGATTTGACTAGCAATTGAAGCCGAGTCTCCCAAGCCGAACGTTCGTACTCTAACCATATAGCTACGAGGGATCTTTAAGAACTGCATTGTTCTGAACAGATTCAACACAGGAAGGAACTATCAAATAATAACTCGTAAACTGCATCTGAAACTGGAAAGGAAGAAGCTTGTACGATATCAGGAACGTACAGAAGGGAAGATTATTCAAGAACATAATAATGCATTTTAATTGGAATTAAAGGAACGTTTCACCACACTCGAGGAAGATAATTTTTCAGAAGCTAAACAAAAGATATTACAGAAATTTCGATAGACACAATCATGAACTGCCAAGACGAAGAAGAAAGATAAGCTAATTTCCGCAGAAACATGCCATCTAATGAAAAAAGAAGATAAATGAAGTTTAATAAGGACAATACGTCATCCAAAGTAGAATATGTAAAACCTTGCAAGATTTATCACCAATAACAGAAATACATTTCGGAAAGAATAAGAAAATTCATTAGTAGTCTAGCAAGAAAATAGTTGAAGACAATATAGCCCTTAAGAAGGTAAAACGCACTTTAAACAGTGAACGGAAGTAGATAATAGAGCTGAAGGCAGGGGATGGTTCCCCACTAGAAACCGCTAAGAAATACTGAAACAGATTCAGCAGTTATACAGCGAGCTATATTCAAGTGATGAACCGGAAGTGAAAGAAAGCGAAAGAAGTTGGTAAGGAAACAGAGGTACTCTCCATGCTGCAAGAAGAATTTGCACACGCTATGATGAGTGTGAAACGAGAA
Organism: Thermobia domestica; assembly: GCF_964235325.1. NCBI lineage: Eukaryota > Metazoa > Arthropoda > Insecta > Zygentoma > Lepismatidae > Thermobia > Thermobia domestica. The sequence goes on along the minus strand of NC_137461.1, from coordinate 188,439,300 downwards.
AAGCACAAAAAAGGAAATGGATTCACATTAGTAGACGTACTAAGAAAGTCTGTGAAGAAGTTTGTGAAGGGGATGTGGTGAAGTGCCGTGATCATATTGCTACATAACAAATGACCCAAAGAAGACCTACGAATGTATAAACCTATACATCGTTTTTCCGCAGTGTACAAAGTTTTTAGGAAAGTACTAATGCTTCGGTTAGAAAACCACTTAGGTCTTTTCCACCAAGAGGACAGGCTGGATTTAGAAGTGATTGTAGAACAGTATATCGTATTCAAAGTAGAGGGAACTTACAGAACTCCAGCATAAATCACGCTTATCTACTGCATTTATTGATTATGAAAAAGCTTTCAATTCAAAATACCGTAGTGATTTTAACACTTCTCATTCAAATGGTATTAAAATAGCTTGTATAAAATAAAAGTTATTATTACATTTTGTTACTTTAGTCCTTGAATTATTCCTATATATTTCGTCCATTAAATTTTCTGCGGAAATCGTGAAAGATTCGGCTTACTTTTGCAGATAAGTGCGTTTTCTACTTTTCCTTTTAATTTCCATCTTCTTCTAAATGGAAACCTGAAATTTACCGCATAAACGTGTGTGAAAACAGAACTATTGATAACCTTTACTACAAAATGAAGCGATTATTGTCATATGTCTGTTATGTCAACTGTTATCAGATACCCTATTTCCATGATGCATTAGTTTCGTAGATAAATTACTAAACCTGTTAGACATAGGTCTAATTTTAATGAAATTGCGAGCCAGCTTTGTTGCACATCGATTATCATGTAATGACGCTATTTGTTCTGGATACCAAGAATATGTACTAATAAATTTTAAGTCTAGTACTTTCTCTTCTTGAAGCTGTTATGTTAAACTAACTCCAAAACTTGTTGAAAAATTTAGGCTTGTTAGCTACGAGCCTAAGTAACTAACTGTATGGACTATGGGGCCCTAAGTTCAAATGCCGCATTTACGAAAGCTCTCCACTGACTTCTGTCCTTGCAAAATAGATCCAGTTTCTACTTTGTATTCCTATTTGTGCGAGATCCATCTTAATATTGTCCTCCCTCTGCGCCTAGGTCTTCCTAATGGTCGCTTTCCAATTGGTCTTCCAGTTACGACTTTGAAAGCGTTCCTACCTTCTTCAATCCTGCCTGCATGACCTAACCACTGGGTCTCCTAGATTTGATGACCCTAACAATGTTTGGTAAACCGTTTACAGTATGTCGTGCCTCGTTATGAAGTTTCCACCATTCCCCATTCCCGTTTCTCTTGGGTCCGAATATTCGTCTCAGGATCTTGTTCTCAGATACTTTCAGTCTACGTTTTTCCCTCAGAGTAAGCGATCATGTTTCGCAACCATACAGAACAACAGGCATGATTATAGTTGTATATATTTTAGGCTTCAATTCCTCGACAGAATTGACGACAACAAGAGATTTTGAACTGAATAATAACACTAATTTCCTGCTTTTAGTCAACATTTAATTTCTTCGTGAATATGATTTTCGTCTGTTAATATTGATCCTAGATATTTAAAAGTATCCACTTTATCAAAAGTATTATTTAATATTTTAACGCATTCATAATTTGCCGTATTACGATCCCGACGAATTTCCATGTATTTAGTTTTCTCTGCATTTACTTCTAAATCCATGTCCCTGAAAGCGTTTAGGCAAGTTACGAGTCTAAATTTAATAAATCTCCAAGGCATAGTTTTCTTTGTTATAATTTTATAAATCTCATTATTTGTCAGGACATCATTTATCTAAGTTTAATTTTGGTTCCTTAGTTTTTATGAAATAGGATTCATAGAGTCGGTTTTCAAAACATGACGGAAGTATTGTGAAGAATAGCAAATGAAAGAAAAGCATGAATAGCATACTCATCGCAATAAATTATAAAAGCTAAGGTACATTTCGAGAATCTCCCTCATCATCAGCCTCAAGTAAGTCTGAGAAAGGTCAATATTAAACTTTAAACCTTTTAATCTTTCTCGAACTTACTTGAAGCTGCTGGTGGGAACCGTAGTCCTCGAAAACGTTCTTTACTTTCTAGAACCTATCACTGTGAATACGTTTGATTTGAGGGGATTGTAGGGATTTGAGTTAACCTGTATTGCTCAGATCTGGTGAACCGTAAGTTAATGAAACATAAACCAGATTATATAGGGAAGAACAGCCTATCTTATGTCCAGTACATATTTCATGATTTTTTATGCAAAATGATCCAAGTCCATCTAAACAGTTGACATCATAATTGACAAATTTGCGACGTTCGAAGACATATCACCCCAAGAAAGAATATAATACAAAGTGGAATCCCAAGCGGCTAGGTGTTGGTGCAAGGAGATTCATTTTAGACGTCTGACCTTTCAATATTTGAACAGTCTATGCTGTGTTCCTTTGTTGACCGCCTGTTATCGCACTTCTTTAGTATTGTTTTCGCCATTATTCGTCTGGAAAGTTCATTTATTCATGCTTTTCAAGATACCTATCTCCTTAACAGTCTTTTTCAGCATTTTGGTACATAACCAGTTTTATGCTGGTCATCACTCCGACGTGCAGTTAACAATCTTTTGCCCGCTTAGGAGGAAGGAGGGGTGTATGAAGAGCCAGTGGTAGAACTCTTACCTCTACTGCAAAGTCTTCTACTTTCAATCCAGCCTAAGTGAGTATATAGTTAGACAATATCTTGTACGTTTCTCTTCTTTTTTGGGAATACTCCCATTTCCTCGCACATCGCCATTGCGCTAATTCTTTCAAAATTATTAAATATTGCAAATATTTGTCTTCTTTAGCCCACAGGGTATGATCGTGAGTCACTAACATGAATATTTTCATTTTATCCATTACAGTTATTTCCTTCTGTAGTTTAGCAACCACGCACAACACACCACAATCCCTTTGCCATCTTGACTCTGCTCAATATATCGATGTTCTGTCAACGAATTTTTGTTTTTGCTGGGACATAATTTCATACATCACGAACAGTACTCACCTATTCTAGCAACAGTACCCACCTATCCGGTAATCTGTCACTTCCTGTTGTGAATCACTTGCATTGCCACTAAAAGCTTGTGAATCATTTTTTGGATAGAGTAAATTACAAGCCTCAGGCGATAATTGCTTCCTCAGCTCAGTGACTAATACTTCTGGAGATATTCACTTTCAAAGTTCATTTTCTCACGCTTTCGGCAGAATGTAATTCTGAAACTAAGCGATTCCGAGTAAATTTACTGGAGTTTTCTTTTCTTGTTTCTGTGGGTAGACTTTCATGCTCCAAATGTTGGCAATCGTGCACATTAACACCCTCTGATATTAGAAATTCCGATTTCAGTATTGATCACCATAGAATAAAACCTGTAATAAGTGGCAAAAGGTAGCTTCTTGAACTGAAGCATCCCAAAAATAGATTTTGTTCTAATTTTTATCTCTCTATTCCGATCTAACGGGTAATTCAATTTTTGTTTCTACACTGAGCGATATGAAGAAACACATAATAGATAATTAGGAGTGGTTTCTCTATATGCATTTAGCATCGTAGGAATACGGTCTATGCTCATCCCTACCTTTATAGAAAAACTGGAAGCTGTAGAAATCTGTACAACTTCTGTTTTCAATTCTGATGCCCTTGGATCAAAAACTGTAATAGTTAGAGAAAATGTTTTCATATGGATCCAGCATTTGAAGAACAGTGTGTTAGATGTCTATATTGACAACTATATCTTCACGTAAATGTGATTTAGCTTTCCGCTGGGCACATGGAAGATCAGAGTGTTTCACTGTAGGAGACATTGTGTTAAGGCTAAATAAAAACTTAACATACACACTAATTTAAGGCAAAAGTATTGGTATGTAGACGTAACGATTTAAGCCGTCGGGATAAATATTTATACGAAATCGTATTTCTTCGGGTGTATCTTGTTTGAGATCAATCGACAAGTAGCCATCTGAGCTTTTGGATATTCTGGGTGGTGGTTCATATTATTGATTTGTGATTTAGCACGTGGATTTTAAATAACACCAGATACGAACAATTTAAGCTCATATCACAATCTTGTTTATTGTGATGAAACACGTGTTTGAAATGAAAATCACTAATGTTTCGATAATGCGATCCTCTGGTGGGCAGGTTAACAATATCATGGTTTATTTCACGCATATGGGTTTCAATAATAATCAGGTGTGGTCCATCTTGCGGTTCAGAATCTTTCTTTCGTGGTAGTCCTTTGTAAAATATCACTAGAACAGATATCTGTGTATATAGTGTGGATCATTTATCTTGATGCTCCCCTGTAACTTTTAAACTAGTAGACAAAAAAACGTTGAAGTTTTGTACCATACAAATATCAGCAGGGAAACATAGTTTGGCATAATCTAGGATACAACTACATCAACAGTATTGCCAACCCAACTTAAAGTTTTATCTTTTCAAATCGTACAATGTCAGATTATTGCATATTTCAAATGTACACTACTACAAAATATATTTGCGCGCCTGCATTTTTCAAAATCCCTTAATATAGGAAGTTACCAACAGTACATTCAAAGGAAGGAGAGTCGGAATAGTGCAGCATTCCCAACGCATCTCGCTGTTTGCGATTTGAAATGTTTACCTCCTTTTCTGTTAATTTATGTTGTGCTACTTTCAGAGCAAAATAGTAGAATCTATCTTGGCAAATGCAGAAAACTTTCTTGTTAAAGAAAAAAAAAACACGCTTTTCAACCCCTCACCCCTAAAAAAAAAATCGTAGACAAGGAAGGTTGCTAAAGAGTTTTTTCATTATCAATACACCTGAAAGATAATGTTACAATTGGTTCAATAGCCGTCCCTTTTAAGTTCTTGCTTTTTTTTTTTAACAACATTTTAAAACCTGGTTCTCATATTTTTTTTTTTTTTTTTTTTTTTAATTATTTATTATAATTGTCTGCTGTTCTTGTCGTACGGTTTCCGAGGAGAAATCACGGTTTAGAAAGACACAATTGATTACCGATTCGCAAACACCAGAGGAAACAAATAAGCCCTGCATTTTTCTTTTTCTTTTTAAAGGGTACATAGATGCTACTAAATTAAACTAAAATATGTTAAAACGTTTATTCTTTCTAGTGTGCGAATTGACGAGGATGTCAGGAATTCCGCCCTAGCAAACAATTATGCCCCTTTGAAAAATATTTTCATCCCTGGCAGGAATAACTTTTCCCCTTTGGAGTTTTGACGAATGTTTATGAGGATAGAAACAGGGATCAACTTTTATTTTGTAAACAAAAATACAATTAGAAACAAATCTCATTAAGGAGATTCATTTACCAAAACTCATTACATTTACAGTGTCCATTGCGTTTATCCGTCCACCCATGAAACTCCCCCCTCCCCAAAAAAAAAAGAACCTCATGGACTGGACTAGTTGAAGGATCACCACCAAATTTAGTCAGAATGTAGAGGGTTAAAAATTAGGAATAGAATTCACTTACAGAGGCAATAGACCGAAATAGTGTGACGTCACATCCTTTTCGTTGCCATGGCGATCGCCATTTTATTTTCTAAAATAGCCTAAATACATGGAGGACTTAAATGCAAAGCGAAAACAGTGATGAAATATTTCGGAATTGCAAACATTAGAATGAAACGAATAGTTCAGGGGCGTCATTTAGGGGGGCAGGAGGGGACAATTGTCCCCCCAAGAGTTTGAGAAATACATATACTTTAATCGATTGTCTACTAATATACTACTACAAAACGTTAAATTCTTATGTAGGTGGTGATCTTACTCCCTCAAGCGAAGTCTGAAATGACGCCCCTGGAATAGTTATGTTTTTCTAATCAGTGAAACTAAAAAAATAGAGATATAGAAAAAGAAAAGAGAAAACAAACTGCTAACTTTGTTTATAATCGGATATTAACCTTAAACAATTGATTCATTAATATAAGTATTATAACATTGCATATCTACATGAACAGTTGTTGTTTAGAATATATGCTGAACCATTCATAATTGGATGTGTTCTTATTGTACTGTTTTTATTTTTATTTTTATTTATTTTTTTAAAAGAATTGATAGGGAATATAAAGGAAGATCTGACGTATTCCCACTGATGGTCCGGATTGAAAATTCCCAACAGCTTGCTTTTTTCCCCTTTCTTTTGTCATATTGTAGACATTAATATTGTGCACCTCCATTATCAAGAGTGGACATAAGAAAAGTAAATGTCCCAATAGAATTAACAGTGTTCTAAAAGATTTTTTCTTTTAAAAAATCTTATATTTTTACAGTTTTCTTTATGCCGACAGTTTGTCACTCTGCACGTTAGGGAGTTTATATTGTGCATAATTGCTTCTTAAGATAGATTACATGATAATGACGTTTATATTAAGTATTTGATTTCTACCTTATCACTTAGAGATGTGGGACTTTTAGAAATCTTAGATATTAGTCTTTATGAATTTTCTTGATTTTATTCGTAATTTCCTAAACGCATTTGCACATTCTAAATCCGCACCCTTTCCCACCAACTTTATTAGTCGCTAAAATGATTTTTAACTGTAAATAGATTTACAGCCGTTGTCCTTGTTTGTACTAGACTTGAAGATACACCATTCGCTTACGCGTTTGTATAGAAAAAGCATGGTGATCACCATGGTAACGGAAAGGAAATGACGACATCACTATTTTAGTCTATATTCAAACCAGACATGATAAATATAAACTATTACCGGTTTTTACATTGATCACTCTAGAGCAAAACCGGTAATAAATATCTATAAGTGGCTTTCTGTAATCGATTAACCATCCCAAAACTACATTTCATCCATATTATTTACTATCTACTAGAACCGGAAGCGGTAAAAATCCACTGCAACTTCTGATTTCGAAATTGATCTATACAGATCGAAAATTGTAAGTGGTAGTGGGAAGAGCTTTTTTTATTTTTTTTAATTTAATTTAATTTTTTAAAATCCATTTAGTGTTCTAAGAATAGGTACAAGCTTTTCTTTTAAACTCCTATTCAAACCGAAAGTGTCAGCTATAAACCACTTTCAAGTTTAACATTGATCATCGTAGAATAAAACCCGTAATAGATAACGAGAAGCGGTTACCTGTGGCAGAAAATCAACCACTTTCGGTTTTAACATTGATCACTATAGAGTAAAAAAGAAGTACAAAGTAACCAAAAAAAAAAAAAAAAAGGTCTTTCCATTTTTGAAGTCTCATTAATCATGCGCTCACAGAGACAAAACGAAATGATGCACGTGTCTGTCTAGCGATCAGGAGTTAGTCTGACTATCGACCTTCAGCAATACATCTACGTTGCGCACACAGCATACATAACTCGTCCAGTGTCGAAGAGAAATGGAGATATCCAAGTAGCTAATTCGCGTGTGTTCGTTGTGGGCCTGTCAGCTGCCGCATCAAGTCGCCGCATATTCCAGGCATTTGAGGAGAATGTCGTGAACGAACGCGCCGCCAGGTATTGATTCCAGAAAATCCATTCGGAAGATGTGAGCCTTTCGGATGAACCTTTCAGTGGACGACCACATGTGTTGGATACCGAGGACCTGAAAGCAATCATTGAGGAAGGACAGTTTTCTAATGTGTGATGAACTTGCAGAAAGTTTGCATGTTTCCGCTGAAACAGTCAGACTGTACTTACATAAAATAGGGAAGTCATATAAGTTAAGCAAATGGGTACCCCACACATTGTTGGCAGCCAATAAGGAACAACGATTGAAGCCTGTTTGTCCTTACTCACTGAGCACCTAATCACACCCATCTTTGATCGCTTGCTCACTGGTGATGAAAAGTGGGCCATCTGTGACACTCCTAAACATACCAGATTTGGTTGTCGTCACGTGATCCTGTTCTTACACTTCAAGACCACTTCTGCAACTACAAAAAGTTATGTTCTCTGTGTGGTGGAATTTTTGGCAAGTGGTGTATTATGAGCTCCTTATACCTGATCAGATCATTACTGCTGATCTCTACTCTCAGCATTTGCAAAGGGTGCACCGTGATTTCGGCAGAAGAAGCCGGCATTGATGAATCGCAAGGGTGTGCTGTTCCTGCACGACAATGCCAATCCATATATGGCAAAGAAGACCTGGGAGACCCTACACCAATTTAGCTGGGGACACTGTGCCATGTATAATATTCACCGGACCTTGCGCCAACAGATTACCACTTGTTTCATTCCCTCGACAACCACCTCCGTGGGAGATACTTTGCAAACGGGAGAGACCTGCTAAATGCACTCACGGCCTCACGACCGTCGAGTTTTATCACCAGTGTATTAAGTAGCTGCAGGAATGTTGGCGAAAGGTGTTGGATGCTGATGGAGATTATTTCGAAACCTAAAAGAACGTACCATTCACTGTATTGCAGTTGTTTATCACTGCTCTAGAACAGCACAGACGTTTTTGGTTACGTTGTAGATAGCAAGAAATGGCTTTCTATACTCAATTAGGCGTCCCAAGATTATATTCCATCTTCACGCTAATCTCTATACTATAACTGGATGTGAGCTTCCTTCTGGCTAAGGAGTTAGTGTACGCTTCCTTTTAACGTGGGAGACCTGGGTTCGTTTCCCGGCGGGAGCTCATATGGTCCGAATCCCTCGTTAAACTACAACTGAATCTACAACTGAAAATTGTAGAAATCTGCTACCACTTCTGGTTTCAGTATTGAGAAAATAGCACGCAGGTTAAACTACTCCTTCACGTGGTATACCTGTGTTATTGTATACAGATAAAAACCACTGATTTTTTTTATTGCTCTAAAAAATTTTCAGAGCTAGCTGATTACGGCGAACACTTCCTTTCGCTCATGGGATTATTCTACCTGGCCGAAATTTGAGATTGAATCCCGGTGTGCTACTCGTGCGCTTAAAACAATGACCACCATGTTTGTACGTCACAGGTCGGTACAGGAGAAAATGGCTGCGCCGCTCACTAAGGAAACGGCTTACAAGCAACGTACAGAACAAGGCACGATCAGATCTGACTCAAACTTCGCCCAGAGAACATATAATAGAAAAGAAGAAAAAAATACCAAATTAGAGCTGCCCCCATCCAGAAACACCGGAGATATGCTCCGCAACATAACGCACCCCGCGACAATATGATATAAGGTAAACGTCGCAAGATACCCGTTTATGTCAGAAACAGAAAGGATGGGCACTTCCATGCACAGACACTGTTGCAGTTACTTGTCGCGTACCATTTATCGTGGGGTTTTGCCCTATTATTCTGCCCTTCGAATACACGTTTGTTTTGCCCGAGTCTTCTACACTTCGTCCCGTCCATACCATTACACATATGTTTTTCGCGGTTACATCATTGGTTTTCCTTTTGCATTTTACCTTACATTGATATATCATGCACTCCGCTTCTCATTTCAATACCTTACGCTGTATCCAAGATGGCGGCTTTCAAGATAGCTGCCAAGTCATTGTTATAGCATATCAAATATCTTGATATCCTGGTGCTGCCCATCCTTTCCGTTTCCAACATAAACTGGTATCTTGCGATGTTTACCTTATATCATATTGTCGCGCGGTGCATTATGTTGCGGAGCATATCTCCTGTGTTTCTGGCTCTAATTTGGCATTTTTTCTTCTTTTCTATTATGTGTTCTCTGGGCGAAGTTTGAGTCGGATCTGATCGTGCCTTGTTCTGTACATTGCTTGTTAGCGAAAGATACGATGCATGTTTTTCACATGTATACGACGTTGCTAATAACACAAAGAATAAGTAACAGGATTTAAGGTTTCTTTAAAAAGAAAGCTATTTGTCTCATTTATTTATTACCAATTATTTGAATATACTTGAATATCTGAGGACAAAGTTGTAGTGTACTAATTTGCTATAATATTGACATTGTTTGCAGCCTGAGATAAAAATAAACTAATTAATGACCTTACGAAGCGACTTTTATTCATTCTTAAGAAAAATCAACAATATAAAAGCATAGTTATTTGATAGTAGAGTGCTAATTTCTTATATGCAAGTTCGTCGTGGATTCGATAGCTATGCGCTCAGGAGAAAACCCAAGAAAATTAATACATGAAAAAACATTACCGAGTAAAAATAACCTAAATTCTTTACTGAATTCAATAACACAAGGACGCACAAACTTACGATATATTTACTTGTGAACCTCGGAACACAAAACGCAATAGTTTCACGATATAATATTTTGCAAATGAACCACCATATACCAAATATTAATCACATCAGAGCTGAGGACAGGCCCGCAGCCAGCCCGAAAATGTAGGGGGACCCAGTAGCAGTTATAGGGTCAATCCAACCATATTATAGTTCATCACCATATTATATTTTATTTGCAAGCCTACCGTGAAACTTTTAGGGGTCAGCAAAGGCGCCGATCCCGGGGGACCCGGGCCTCCCAAAACTCATGCGGGCCCCCTCATTGTATTTATGAAAATACAATATTTGGCATAATTTAAATGTAATTTGTCTTTTTAAAAAATCAGATATGACTTCTTCATTTGAATGGCCCCCCAAATTTACAGAGAAATCGGCACCCTTGAGGACTAGTAAAAATTTAGGGGGCCGCCCCCCCCCCCTGAATACAGGTCTGGCTGAAGAGGAGAAAGAATATAAATCAACTTATGTTTGTATACTTAGAACACTATTTCTTGCAAGGATGTTATAAAATAGTGGATCTGCCCATACGTATCTTCCTCCTATGAATTCAGTGAAGCCAAAAAACAAATGAGCATCGTTTTAGCCGGCACGTCTGATTGGCTACTCTCGTTTCCGCCATGATTGTTGGCTCGAAACATTGCAATCTTAGTGGCGCGGAGTGTGCAGAGTAGGTGTGGCGAAACTGTGACGTATGGCTTCACGATTTTATTGTATGGGCAGATCCTCTATTTTATAACATCCTTGATTTCATGTAAGGTTATTGAAAAGAAAAGTTGAAGTATCAAAGCAACAACATATAATATATAATGAATTTCTGTCAATATACCTGTTGTTCAGGCTCGAAAAATCCTTGACACCAGGTAGTTAAGGCGATTAGAAATACGAGTGTGGCTAATAAGTTAAATCCAAAATAAAATTATGTAGACCCATGTATGAAATTGTATTATTATGGTGCCTAAATTTGAGAACCGGCGACTAGGTTACAAGAAAAATTTTCGAGCACTTATCTTGTTTATGATACTCTTTCGGCAGCCTAACCATCTGCCTGCTTCTATTCACTACAGCTTTCTTCAGCTTCAAACCACCGCGGTGACAATGAAAGCACATTTCCCTTGTGGAAATATAGTAAGAAATTAAAGCACTATATAATAGAATTCTTATAGCATTAAGATAAGAATATTTGTATCAATGATATAGAGGTGACCAATTGCTAATATGAACAGTAAATAGTAGAGAAAATGAAAGGATGTAATAAGATACGGTTTTTATTATTATTATTATTATTATTATAAGGAATTAAGAGCTCTTTGATATAGAAAAAGCTTATTTGTAGCCGTAGTATAATAGCATGGAGATTCACGACTAATTTTCAAAATAAAGAAAAGCTATAATATGGTGGCTTAGATATTATCAATCTGCGCATGACTTAATTTGAACTGATATAGGACTAAGACTCCTAATATTTTTGGTGTAATACAATAGTAAAGTTGTCCTGCTTAAGTGTACAAGTATCTAAAATATTTGTAATGATAGAACATTAAAAATGACCTTTACTGTATTTCAAGCTAGGAAAATAGGTCTTATTAACACGTTACATTTATAAACAGTAAGTGAATTACTTACTTTGCTACTTTTCCTTTCACTATTCTACTAAATTTATTTGTAGTTTGCAATAAGAAAGTGGAGTATGAAAAGATTCCGTGAAGCTTCCAGTGCGACTCTCAGAGAAATATGGTTCGATGCATAGAAAATGTTACGAAAAGTTTAAGTCCAACTTAAGAACAAACTCTTGTGCCGTGTGCTTACGCATTCAGAAATACACTTCTCATCGACTAATTATTTCTGGCATTCACCCCAACTCCCCCCCCCCTCCTCCTCCCGCAAGCCATATGAGTTCATGGACGACATTGAGAGAGAGAGAGAGAGAGAGAGAGAGATTCAAATATGGAAACAGAAAGAGATGGAGAAAATATAATCGGACATCATCCGTATTATGATGAAAATTGTGACTTTGTGAAACAGAAGAAGGAAAAATTCCGAACTGCGAGGATCACATTAGGCAGTTGTCGAATGAAGATGGAAAACTCTTTTTAGAGCATCGGATGATTACCAAGGGAAAGTTTCAGTGTCTAGCCACCAACTATGGAGGAATTTCAACCAACTTAAGTATATCTATAAATTACCATCTGAAAAACAACTGTTCATGTGATCTTCTTCGGAGAGGAATTCGTTGACTACTTTTTCAATAACAATGTTTTTTTTTTTTTTTTTCTTTCTTTCGTTTCTCATGCTGAAGATTGCCAAAGAGCTCAACTTCATCTGCATCATTGTGCTATAAATATAGGTTTTAATGGCGTTTAGTTCTCCGAATGCTCGCTTAGGTGCTGCTCCCGTCATAGGAAAAGTGAGATACAGTTAAAAAAGAGTAGGGGTCTAAACAAGTACGGGACACTACTAGCAATGACAGAATGAATTAGCTAAATTTTATTCTTAGATAACTAAGTTGAAATTTTACGCAATCTTTTTCTTCACTACTGTCTGTTAAAGTTGTTACAGCAAAGAGGTGATAAATATTTTAAGTAGACTTTACAGTCTATAGCTCCTTCACAACTTCCTTTTCTTCTAAGGCTTAAGTAGTGTGCATTTTAGACATTGAGGAAAAAGTGTGAAATTATATAAAAACCTACAAAGAGGAATTTTGAAACTTAAATGGGCTCCTTTCTGCCGTGGGCCTTCCGCACCGCACTCCAGTTAGTTACGCCAACGTTCAGGGTGCATGATGCAGTTTACCTTTTTAGGAACATTCTCTAAGGCAGTTTTTTTTTTTTTTCTGTTGTGTGAATTGAGTTGTATTTGGTAGAGCTGTCTGATAAAGAAGACAATATACTCAAACACAAATAATCTTTTTCGAAGTTGTAATGGAAAATGAAACAAATTGTCTTAAATATGTTACGTTTTTGAACAGAAAATGGGAAAAAATAGTTAATGCACATTCTCATAATGGTGTCATTTAGATGCTTATTTATAACGTACAAATAGTCATGTTACGTCATGGCTTGTTAGATGAGAGGTTAGTGAACGGGATATCTACGCTGGTATTCCTTAGTTCAAATCTCGTCCATTTTTGTTGCTATTTTCTTTTAGCTACACTTAGTTTATGCATTCCAGATCTTCAAGCTTGAAGCAAATATAATAGCGGCTAGTGAATTAAATGTAGCTGTCATTATTTTCAAAGTTGAATATTGTAAGCTAATGATAAGCATGTATTAACGTGTCATACTTGAAAATAATGTCAACTACAATTAAATCACTGGCTGCTATTGTATTTGATTCAAGCTTAAAAATCTGAACATAAACTAAGTGTAGCCAAAAAAAAAAAAAAAAAATGTAACAAGAATTGACGAAATCGAACCTAGGACTACCAGGGTAGCAATACCGTTCACTAAGCCCTCATCCGACAGGCCACAACGTATTTGTGAGTTCTAAATTTGTATAAATTTGTAAGTTACATATATGACAGTAAAAATTGATTTTTTTATTACCACCCGACTGTCGTCGTTGTGCAAACATTCAGCATGATATGACGTAAGGAAATGAATTACATTAAGGTAGTAGAATTTATTATCAAAATTGATATATCGCAAGTTAAAGAAAACGTCTTAAACTAGGTGCGACTACATTTACTTCAAAATTGAAATTCTGGAGTGAACAGTATGTTCGTAGCTAGAAGAAAAAGTCAATAAGGATGGTCGGGATTCGAATCTAAGACCATCCAAGTAGGAATCCCTTACACTAAACATTCATGTAACAGACCACGACGCAAAGTGTTTGGCACTACTTTATCATATAGTTCTATCAAATATAACATTCTTGTAGGTAAAGGAAAAGTATGTGACAGACTACATATTTCTCCATGGCTGAGTAGATAAAGTCATGGTTCGATAACTAAAAGGTTCGTGGTTCGAAACCCGGCTCGGAAGCTAAAGATTTTTTAAATTCTTAATAATCCAGATCTTAAGATCTTTCTCTCCCTTCGTAATCATCCGATGCTCTAAAAAGAGTTTACTGGGGCAAGGTTACTTTATAGTTTTTGTAACATTTCAGGTATATGCTATCCAAATAAGTTTTTGCCGTTTGTGATTGCCTTGTTGTTCTAGGGTCACAGACATGCTATGACGTTAGTCACGTGCGCGCGATGCGATAAGGAGGTAGGCAGAGCACTGACCGACATCAGTAGATGCTCGTTGGGCACACTACAGAGACCTTGCTCGTCAAGTGACACAGTGAAATGGAGATGTCGAAGCAACTCATTAGGGGTGTTTTGCTGTATAACTTCAATGTAAGCCTATCAGCGGCCGCATTACGTCGCCGCATATGCCAGGCGTTCGGGGAGAATGCAATGAATGAACGCAGCGCCCGACAGTGGTTTCAAAAATTCCGGACCGGCGATTTGGGCTTGATTGATGAGCCCCGTAGTGGACGACTACCTGTGTTGGACGACGCCGTCTCTGAAGACAGCCATCGAGGAGGACAGTAGTCTTACATTTCAGGAACTTGCCGAAAGGTTAAATGTATCGATGAAAACAGTCAGACTGCACCTGCATCGCATACAAGTTGAGTAAGTGGGTACCACACACATTGTCACCGACTTACAAACGACAGCGAGTTGAAGCCAGTTTATCCTTGCTCTCCAAGCACCAGAACACACCGATATTTGGTCGATTGATCATTAGTGACGAAAAGTAGGTCCTTTACAACACACCTAAGCGTACTCGAGATTGGTTGTCGCCACGTGACGCAGTTCCACACACCTCAAGACCACCTCTGCATCCCAAGAAGGTTATGCTGTGCGTATGGTGGAATTATCGCCGTGTGATTCATTATGAGCTCCTACCACCAGACCAAACCATCAATGCGCATGTCTAGTCCCAGCAGCTGCAACGAGTGCACCACGCATTACAGGAAAAGGAGGCGGCATTGGTTAATCGCAAAGGTGTGCTGGTCCTTCACGATAATGCAAAACCACAAGTGGCAAAAAGGAACCGGAAACCATTCTGCAATTTGGTTGGGAAATTTTGTCATCCAACATATCCCCCTTACCTTTCCCCTCCAGATTCCACCTGTTTCATTCCCTGGACAATTACCTTCGTGGGAGACAATTTGAAAATGAGAGAGACCTGCGGACCGCACTCACGGACTTCTTTGCTTCCAAGACCGCTGACTTTTACCACCATGGCATCGTAGTGTTGCAGGAACGTTGGCAGAAGGGGCTGGATGCAGATGGCGATTACTTCGAGACGTAACCGTGAGTATTTCGTGCTACAATGTACACTCTGTGCGGACTCTGAAATCGGCAAGAACTTTCTTTGGATACCTTGTATGTTTAGTTTTTAATAATAAATGGCACTGAGAGTACTTATAATTATTTGTTCTATTTCTAGAAAGCGTGACATCAGTAAAACGAGTGTGCAATATTTAATGTGACAATACATGAGAGTGGGTGATGCCCTCACCTTTTCTCATTATTGCATTTTAGGTCTTCTCGTGGATGCAACCTACCGAATCCGGACCGCTGCAGTAAGGTAAATTGCGCTTATCTGAATCGGTGGGCGATTGACGGAGAGATGGACATTTTCTGAACCTACCGATAATTCAGTGCAAGGCTGTATTGCTTGGGGGTGAAGAACCGTGCGTACTCTGCGCGGGTTGCCGGATGACAGGATATTTTGAGACGCGCAAAGCCGTACTGTAATAATATGGCGCCCGAACAGGGACAGACCAATTAATAATAATTTATATTATTAACTGATTTGTAGAGGATGTAGCATCTGGGCAAAATACGTTTAGGTAATGCCAAAGTTTGTCAATTGGAAGATCAGGTTAGTGACATCGGCGAACGCACCGTATTGATTGCAAATAAAGTCAGAGATCTGAATTCCGATATTAGTTTGGTTAATGATAAGGTTAGCGTATGCAGGACAAAGTGGAAGAACATGAAACTAGAGTAGTGAAATTAGATTGAAATATTCGCGAGGTTTATGAAGTTAGTGTTGCAACCCCTCAATCATTACCTGAGTACGCTCATCGTACTCAGGTAATGATTGACGATGTAAAAGGTGACGTAGAAAGTGAGTTTGATGTTGTAAATCAAGAGGTTAGAAATTTGCGTGACAGCTTGATCGAAAGTCAAATTAGGTCTTCGACGTTTGTAGGTAATGTAAAACCTGATATTGAGATCAAACAGGAAAGAGTTGAAACTAGTGTACGCAAAATTTCCAACCCTTTACTTGATTATGACGTTAGCCCTGTGTTAAGCGGAAACGATTCTTCCGATTCTCACAGTGATAATAGTTCTGCTATAGTAAAAACGACGAAACGAAGATAAAAACAAGAAAGAAAGGTAGCTATTAAGTTACGGGATTTAGAATCTTTTGAGAAATTTTCAGGTCACGAGAAGGAATTGACTGCTACTGCATTTCTGCTTAAATTTGAAGATCAGGCTTCGCTTATGTCAATTCCTAGTAGTCAGTATTTAGATACCATTAAATTCTTGTTGACTGGCTCTGCACAAAATTGGTACACAAACAATTGTTTTTTTTTTTCACTTCTTACGATCAATTTGTTAGATTGTTTAAGTCGGAGTTCGAAAATGAACAAATGCCTGCCAATAAACTAATGGCATTGCAGTACAAACAATATGACCCTAAGCTCGATGGAAGTGTGTATAATTTTGTGTCGTATAGGTGCAATAAAATTCAAGAGATCAATCCCGACATCAAAGAATCATTGGCAATTAGCATGATTCTAAACCTTATTCCACCTTATTACAGACGTCAACCACATTATCTACAATGAATTTGTCTTCCGTGTTATCTGTCATACAAAGATTAGAAGCGATTCCCAGGTCTGATAACCGTAACAGTAATGGTAATAATCATAAGTTTTTGAAAGTCAATCAGGTCTATGCCAGTAAGAACGGTAAACAGACAAATAATCAGAATGGTAATGGCAACTATGGTCAATCTGCTCAAGTACAATCGAATGACAATTCAAACGATAAAGGTAATCGAAAAAGAAAAAATCTTTTCGTAGAAATAAAAAAAGAAAATGGAATAACAATGGTAGTTCCGAAACGCACGAAGAAAGCGTGTGCTTCTGTACTCATGACTCCGCCGCAGATAACAGTAATGTTAATGTAAATCAAGATGAATACACGAGTGCTGTAAGTAATAGGCCAACAAATGGCAATTCTCAGATTAGCTCCACCTCACAGTAGTTAAGTGAAATGAAATGAAATCTTTGAGTTTTACGTCCAACGTTCATGCCGGTTAGGCTAAAGGAGACGGTGATGATGAGTAATAAATGAAATGGTGGAATGAAGAAAGTGGAAGGAAACGGCCCCGAGAAAACCCACGCACACGGTGTTTGTCCACCACAAAGTTCACTTGGCGGGGGCTGGGATCGAACCCGGGACCCCAAGCACCAGAGGTGAACGCTCTACCACTTAGCCACCGCGGCCCCTCAAAGTAGTTAAGTAACGAAAATTTTGTAAATCCTTCGAATTTTGATAATCCTACTGGTTTTAGGCCACCAAGACCAAATTTTGTGAATGTTACTGCAGGTAATATTGGGTTTCGAACAGATTTCTTCCCTCAAACTAGAAACGCCCTGCCTGAAGAGTGCTCATAGTAGGGAATTAACTCAGACACGTAGTAATAAGTTAAGTAATGTACTCTTTCCATATTGTCAGACTGTTTTTGTAAAACTTGGTAAAAATTTAATCAATTTGGTACAGTGGAATTATGTCTTCTCGTCTGATGAAGAAGAGACTAAAGAATTTCGTAAAAGTAATCTAACTTCATACGCCACTGCTGAAATTTTTACGCTCTGTGTGATTCAGGTGCTTCAGCTAGCCTTTTAAGCTACAATACGTGGAAGAAAATATCTAGTATAGTATCTAACGCTGTAATACAGCCCGCTCCTCAAATTGTTCTTGTAGAATATAGTGGAAAGAAAACAAAATCTGTCAAGGGTGAGGTTACCCTCTGTGTAGAAGTTGGTCCTGTGGCTTGTGATGTTAGATTTATTGTAGTCAGTGACCTCAATTGTAATTGTCTGTTAGGCAGAAATTTCTTATCGATAGCTAATGCGAAATTAGATTTTGGCGAGAAATCTGTTACGACTCTAACATGTATAAGGTTCTAATGAAAGGGTACGAACACAGATTTGGCTGTGACTCCCTTCGAACTAATGAAAAGGAGAGTAAAGTGAAAATATTTACTAGAGAGAATGTTAATGAGGTTAGTTTCCATGTGAAAAATGTAAGTCATGTTGATACTGATTCTGCTATTGAAAGCGAGTCTGAAGATGTAGTTAAACCTGTGCTAGAGTGTCCAATAGTTAAGAATTTAAAAATCCATAAAAAAAAACAGCTGACGCAGGAATAAGTTGGACTTAAACTTTTTGTAACATTTTCTATGCATCGAACTGTACCGATCTGTGGCGTCACACCAAAACCCATTTTTCTTGCCGTGACGTAAGCAGCTGATTTTTACATTGTTTGAAGCGTTGTATCTCCGTTGTTAAACATTTCTTCTGAGATTTTTAGTATGTGGTATATTGAAGACCAGTTCTGCACGATGATATCTTTAAATTACAACCTTTGGTCAAAAAGGAAGTGTCCATAACATGCTTCCCCGTCAAACTCAGTACGGTAATACATTATAAAATAAGTTGTAGTGATACGTGTACACCACGCAAAGGAATGGTTTGTGGTGTCACATATGTAATGTGTGATGGGTGGATACGTATATGGGTGAATTTACGAGGGTTGGGGCAAAAATCATGGCAACTATTTTTTTTCTTGAAGATATCAGTCCGGGTAGAAAATGTGAGATATACAGACGAAAGGACAAGGTGTTAACTACATGTGTGGAAAAGAATAGCACTGAAATATCGTAACACGCTAATTTATTACGGTAATATACAGGGCAATGTGGTCTTCACGGTGCAAAAGAATGACAACACAGTACGCATACAGTTGGAATGACAAATCTGGGCCTAAAGACCTTCAAAGTAGTCCCCTGCTACTTGCACCACACACTGCCAACGATGTGGGAGGCGCTGAATACCATCCTCCTCAGCATCTGCCGCACCATGTGTGAATCGGGTCAATTGTTCGCGCACAGCATTAGCAATGTCCTCGCGTGTTACAAACTGCCTACCACGTAGTGGTTCCTTAATCTTTCGAATGAGATCAAAGTCACAGGACGAAATGTCAGGAGAGTACGGTGGATGTTCCAATTCTTCCCATCCCCAACATCGCAGTAGCTCCCCTACACACTCTGCTTTATGTGGTTTTGCATTATTGTGCAGGATTATTGCACTGTCCACAAGATCCGGACGTTTCTCCCGAACGCCACATCGTACCTCTCGCACCAGGAAGTCCCGGTAGTACTGTGCGGTCACTGTTCTGCCATATAGAACAAAGTGCAAGCAATGACACCCCTGACGTCATACGCGACGATCTCCATCAATTTTACTGGGGAAGTATTCTGACGAAACTTCTGCCTCCCTGGTGATCCATGTCGCCACTCTGCGGACTGACGTTACAGTTCTGGTTCGTATACCTGGCCTAAAATTCATCGATGGCGATTATTCGTAACAAGAATTGGTCGCCGTTCTGTTGCCAGCGTGCAAGGTGGTCAGAGCATATTGCATAGCGCATCTACCTTTGAACTTCCGTCAGTGCATGCGGTACCCACCGCGATGCGATTTTGCGTAGTTGCAGTTCATTAAGCAATATCCTGTGGACGGTGCTTTTCTCGATGCCATTTGCCTCCGCCAACTCCAGTAGCGTAGATCGTCTGTCTTCATCCAGGAGCTCCTCGATGACGGCACGTGCCACGTCGGTCCGCACACTGACAGGTCGTCCCGAACGTTGCTCATCACTGGTTGACACGCGTCCTTGCTGAAACTTCCCTACCTACCGTGCTACTGGCCGGAATGGTAGAACATTATTCCCAAGGGCTTCCACTAATTCACTGTGACATTCCATTGCATTTCCCCCTCGGAGAACGGCTACTTTGATGTAAGCGCGCTGCTCAACACGGGTTACTTCCATCTCGCACGACACTCACCAACTGACTGATTTCACAGCCCTCGCTGTGCTACTACCAGCTATCACAGAGCCATCTGTTGTTTTGCATACACACTATGCCTGCAGAACTTCCACACGACACATGTAAGCTTGTGATCCGCTCACATATTTGCAAGAAAAAAAATAGTTGCCATGACTTTCGCCCCAACCCTCGTATTCCCCCTGGGAAAAATATTTAGTTAAAAGGCTGAATCTTCCTAATCTTTACGTACCCGGAAGTGATTCCAAACAGTTGAACGTCCAGCAAGTACTTCACTTTTGCCTCGTACTTTTTCACATTTTAGTCCTTTTGCTCGTTGACAAGTGTGAATAGACACCGCAAATTATTTAATGATGTAATTACAAACTTATAATTACTATTTTTGACACCAAGTATTCTTGAGTTTTAAATAGTGTTCATTTACACTCGTTTTTAAAGTTTACCCATATCCTACACTAGATAAACCTATTTTCTTATTTTCATGTAGTTAAAATATCTAAGCGTATTTGCTAAGTACGCCGATATTCTTAATACACTGCTTAGGAGTACCGCTATCAAAGAAAAGGGATCATTCTTTGAAAGGTGCCAAATATTGAACTAATCGCATTTGTGGATAGCGTTTCACAGGTCCTGAAAGATTGCAATTTTAATAGGACGGCCTGTATCGTCTGTGAAGCAAGTGGGGCGTTTGCCCCACGCTATTTACCTCGTATTCATTCTTGAAATAAAAATATTTAAAGATAATGAACCATGATTTTGTATAGCACTTTTACAAGTGTTAACATTAATAACTGAAATAATGTGACGTCGCATCCTTCTCGTTGCCATAGTGATCGACGTTTTGTTGTCTATACAATACGGGTTAAGAATATAAATAAACGAAAATAGTGGTGTGTTAATTTCCGAACTACAAACATAGAGTAAACGAAATGGTTGTATATTTTTTTTAAAAATTCCGATGAATGAGACTTAAACGTAGAATCAGCAGTTAGGTATAAAGTATATTAAATAGCTACTGCTTTGCATGCGACAAAGGTTGAAAGTGAAATCAACATACTTCACATGACATGTGAAATTTTCCCCTTGTATCGTAGATCTTATTTACTTATACATTTTGAGGTTACAATAAATCTTTAAGTACACCCATTTTGTTTATTATCGGATATTAAAGGGTACATCCGGATAAGAGGGTGAAAAGTGCACTTAACCAATTGTTGTGATATACCAATAGTACATCATATCCAAAGATAACTTTGGACAGAAAATCAACTTCAAATTCCTTCGAATTTCGAAGTTATTGTTGAAAATTCGAAAATAAAAGAAATGTTCATATCTCGGAAACGACTTGAGTTACGAGGTTCAAAGAAAATGTGAATATACTTTGCTCGAAGGGCCTTACAGAAAACACGAAACACTGTATTTTGCCCTTCAAATTTCTAGCTAAAAGCGGGTCGAAAATATTTAAATTAAAATCTTTTTGTTTCATGTTTGAATGACCAACTTTTATTTTCCACTGTAGAAGCAGTACCAACGCATTTATAAAATATTTTGACCATGGTTTGATACCATAGGTGTGACTTGGTGTAAAATGAGGAAAACCAAAGTTGGGACGCTGAACTGTCTCCTGCAATATAGGCAACCCACGTTACATCATATACGTTTTGGCCGGCACAAATATTGTCAGAAGTCAAAGATGGCCGATTTTGAGTGTCTGATTTGTCACGAATGGCTCTACATGACAATATGGCTTTCATAATAGTACATCTTCCAGAAAGCACATGAAAGCTCTAGCGCGACTGATTTTCAGTCTGCCTTAGTAGGATACCAATATTTTAAATCGTGATTTACAGAAAACAATGTTTCTGGCTATCCCTATATATAATGTATATCCATATATAATGTAATACATGTTATAAGATGATGATAGCGTAATACAAAAGATTTTTTAAAATGTGTTTATTGTAAAGTATTTTCTAAATTTTTTAAAAAAATTACAAGGAACATGAAGAACACAGTATTCGGCACATCTGCCTGCACGATTAACTATCCTTGTTCCGAAACAAACTTCATATTTAGCGTTGTATGTCTTCATATAAATATTTATTTTATTAGCATTTTTGCAAAAAATGATATCAATATACCCTTCCCTCACAAATATTTATTTTAATATTTACGTTGGTGACACTAATAATTTACATGGGTGATAATGTTTATTTACTACAAATTTCAGTTCTACCAGAATAATGCCAGGATAGTACGTGTTGTAAGCCCGGAACTGCGGCCTTTCCACATCCATTCTTCTTCGCTATTCCGGCCTCAGCTTTGGGTGTCCAAAGGCCTAAATAAATTACATTCTACTCATAACAAAACAACTCTAAACCAGAACAGCCTATAAAAGACTAGAGCCTGCCACGCTGCTTTTCCGGGAGTTATGTGATCAGGGCACAACTGTTCTTTGCTACTTTGAATACCTTCCCGGCCAGGTTACCCCCAGTACTTATTTTCAGAGGCTAAGTCGAGTTTGGGACTTACGGCCTAGGTCTAATTTGCAATTTCGCCCACCAGCAATCGAACCCACCATAATGTCACATGGTTGCATTACAAATATAATTCGATTTCTTTTTATCCTCATAGCTACTACCAGAGACGTACGCAGAGAGAGGTTTCGCGTTTTAACTCCTCCCCCTCAACAAGATATGAAAAAACATATATGTTCATATTAAGATATATATGAATCCTAAAGAGATATGAATTTGAGAGCTTCAACCTCCCCTCGATAAAAATCTCCGTATGTCATTGTCTGCTATACGCGTAGTTCTAAGACACTACAACACATTTCGATTAGGACAAATTTTCTGCGTGTCTTTCATGGAGATACGCACAAACAAACACACACACATAAAAAAAAAATCTTTTTGAGAAACTTGTAGAATATTGTATCCGCGACAGACAGTATGGTGTCATTCGAGAAACTGATTCACTCTGATAGCAGTTAACCAGGAGCCATGAATTGAAAGCACTCGATCACGAACAGAAGCTTTCATTCACTGACAGCTTTAAAAGAGAGAAAGAAAAAAAGAAAGACAGTGAACAGTTTTAAAACTAATTTTATAATTCTGTTTCTATTCACACATATTGAGGTCTTTACTCGATATTACTTACGACACATTTCTCAAATAGTAGATTTTCTACTGGTATCCCGTATGCAATTTAATCTTAGAGTATTGCGGATTGTATCATTTTGTTCCTTCCTTATAAGGTAGGGAATCAGAAAAGTGATGGTGGATATGTCAGACCCGCAACTGAGAGGAGGGAGGGGGTTGGGAAAATGATGAGTTATCGTTCGCTTAATCCCTTATAACTTCGCTCCTAATCATTCAATCTTAATTTCCTTTCTTTAAAAATAAAGATCTAAGTACGTTCTATACATTATGTTATTAGCATCTTTTACGTAAATGTAGCCGTTTTGATTAAAATTTGAAAAACAAAAATCCTTTAAAAAATATTTCATTTGATAAAATAAAAATTTTTGTATTATTTATTTGTGTCAAATAGCTAAATTTATAAAATTAACATGTAATAAGTATATTTTTTTTATTTTCAAAATTGTTGTCCTATAAAACGCAAGGGAAAAAAACAGTACACAAAATCTAATATTTCACTCAAGAGAAGCAATTAATATTTTTTCGGTATCATTACACGTATTCCTACAATTTATTATATTATGTGATCCATATTAATACTCATTCTGTAGATGTTCGTAAGTATTTTAGAAATAAGTTTTAATTATTATGGAATAAGTACTCTAGTCATGTGTCTTCGTATTATACTCATTTACTGAAAAGTGAAGGATACTATTCTTATGGTGTGGATTCACACGTTAATCATCGGGGCTCTTCCGGAATCCGAAGTTGTCCTTCTTATTTTAATATGCACTACACTACACTATGATACCACATTCAGAATGCACTAAGAAAAAAACAAGAAATGGTTTGAACGGGAACAAAGGAAACACACAAACACTTCCTGATTTCCGTTCCTTCACGTCACAGGAATTTTACGCTGTTCAACCGATCGGCAGCAGTTCGACAGACGAACAGACTGGTTCACGAAAGAATAGAATAAGAAGTCACATAACAAAGGCTTTCCCTTAATCGAGTTATGACAGTGCTCAGTTCCTTCTTGTTTCACGAGAGTTAATTATCCTTCGCATTATCCTACTCACAGATTTCCTATCTATGAGTAGTCCGCTTCGAGGTATCCATCTCATAATCATGATTCAAGTTCATCGCCATCATCATTATCATCATCATCATCATCATAAAAGTCTATTCCATTTGATATTTCATAATCATCATCTCTGACATTATTGCATTTTTGTGGATCAGCAGAACAAGAATATATGTCTGTGCAAGAAAGTTTATATAGAGCACATTTGTTCGATGGAACACATTTTGATGGACCACATACGAGACTCGTAAACCTTTGACGACTGAGAGAAGCTCTTCAGGTCCACAAGGAATATCACACATTATTGACTTGTATTTCCCTTTCCTATTAACAGTCCAACCCCAGTTAACACTGTAGATAGTTCAGGATTCGCAATAGGTGCTTTACGCCATATTAGGGCTTTAAGATGTGCTCTTTTTATGTCTGGACGCAGAGTATCTTGTGTTGGAGGCATGCATGATTTATCGACTTGCTTTGTGAGTGAAAAAAAAAAAAAGAAAAAAAAAGAACACCTAAATTCTTTCAGGAATGTTATCTTCGGGATTTTTAAGTATACAGAACTCGGAGCGTTTCTCCATTAAAAGTATCTGTTCCCAGTAATGACAAAGGATCAAGTACTGTCTCATTAGCGTCCATAAATGTATTAAAGAAACTAGTTTTCGTTTTACCATAAAATGATCCTATGGTATCAATCCCTGAAAGAGAATGCAATCCAATCAAAGCATCAACTCGGTTGTGACCTAACGCTTGATATACCATACGAACAGAAATCTCACGTGTTTTAGCTCCTGAGACAACAAAACCAGTAATTCTATGGAGGTTGTTTGTAGAAATTCATCGCTAGCTCTAGGACATCAGTATCAAGAGAAAATATCTTTAGAGTTTCTGCTCCACTTAAACTTGGGAAGAGTGCATGTAATATGATTTTTGCATCAGCCTCATCTTGTCTAGTTACTAGAGCTTCAACACAAATCTGGCTAATTCAACTTAAGATGAAATAAAAAGATACAGTCGCAGTTGTTGATGAAATGGCAGAGGTCCACAAACTGAACGTTGGAAAAGAGACGAGAACAATTTCTGATTTGACAAATCAGTTCTGCAAAATTATTATTATTTTTCAAAATATAGTGATTTTTGTGAGACTCAGTTATCTTTGACACATACGTAGGTAGTTCTCTTAAATATGCAATGAGAGATCGAAGACAAGGTAGTCTTCCTGTCATGTACAAGTTAGAACCCAACAAAAACATAAAAAAGATATTCTTTGAAAAAACTTATTTCACATGATAGAAACAAGTACGGACTAACGGAGGCTTTCAGTGTTGCTCTAGTGAGAACCAGCTTGGGTAATGGGAAAAAATATTGTAGTATCATATTGGAATCAGGCTCTCGCTACCAACCGATGGGTTAAATCTCTAGTAACGACACAAGAAGAGGCTGATACAAAAATCATATTATATACACTCTTCCCAAGTTTAAATGGAGCAAAAACACTAAAGATATTTTCTCTTGATACTGATGTCCTAGTGCTAGCGACGAATTTCTACAGTCAACCTCCACAGAATACCTGGTTTGTTGTCTCAGGAGCTAAAACATGTAAGACTTCAGTTCGTATGGTATATCAAGCGTTAGGTCACAACCGAGCTGATACTTTGATTGGATTACATTCTCTCTCAGGGACAGATACTATAGGATCATTTTATGGTAAGACGAAAACTAGTTTCTTTAATATATTTATGGACGCTAATGAGACAGTACTTGACCCTTTGTCATAACTGGGAACAGATACTTTTAATGAAGAAACGTTCCGAGTTATATAAGCTTTTATACGCTCTGTATACTTAAAAATTCCGAAGATCACATCCCTGAAAAAATTTCGGTGGTGGTTTTTCACTAAAAAGCAAGTCGAAGGATCATGCATGCCTCCAACACAAGATCCTCTGCGTCCGGACATAAAAAGAGCACATAAAGCCCTAATATGGCGTAAAGCACCTATTGCGAATCCTGAACTATCTACAGTGTTAACTGGGGTTGGACTGTTAATGGGAAAGGAAAATACAAGTCAATAATGTGTGATATTCCTTGTGGATCTGAAGAGCTTCTCTCAGTCGTCAAATGTTTACGAGTCTCGTATGTGGTCCATCAAAATGTGTTTCATCGTACAAATGTGCTCTAAATAAACTTTATTGCACAGACATATGTTGCTGATCCACAAAAATGCAATAATGTCAGTGAAGATGATTATGAAATATCAAATGGAATAGACTTTTATGATGATGATGATGATGATAATGATGATGGCGATGAACTTGAATCATGATTATGAGATGGATACCTCGAAGCGGACTACTCATAGATAGGAAATCTGTGAGTAGGATAATGCGAAGGATAATTAACTCTCGTGAAACAAGAAGGAACTGAGCACTGTCATAACTCGATTAAGGGAAAGCCTTTGTTATGTGACTTCTTATTCTATTCTTTCGTGAACCAGTCTGTCCGTCTGTCGAACTGCTGCCAATCGGTTGAACAGTGTAAAATTCCTGTGACGTGAAGGAACGGAAATCAGGAAGTGTTTGTGTGTTTCCTTTGTTCCCGTTCAAACCATTTCTTGTTTTTTTTTTTTTTTTTTATTAGTGCGTTCTGAATGTGGTATCATAGTGTAGTGTAGTGCATATTAAAATATCACGAAGAATTAATGTTATGGAGATTGAAGTAAGACGGACAACTTCGGATTCTGGAAGTGCCCCGATGACTAACGTGTGGATCCACACCATAAGAATAGTATCCTTCACTTTTCAGTAAATGAGTATAATAAGAAGACACATGACTGGAGTATTGATTCCATAATGATTAAAACTTATTTCTAAAATACTTATGAACATGTACAGAATTAGTATTAATATGGATCACATAATATAGTAAATTATAGGAATACGTGTTATGATACCTAAAATATATTAATTGCTTCTCTTGAGTGAAATATTAGATTTTTTATAGGACAGCAATTTTGAAAATAAAAATGTATTCTTATTACATGTTAATTTTATAAATTTAGCTATTTGACACAAATAAATAATACAAAAATAATTATTTTATTAAATGAAATGTTTTTAAAGGATTTTTTTTTTTTTTCAAATTTTAACTAAAACGGCTACATTTACGTAAAAGATGCTAATAAAATAATGTGTAGAACGTACTTAGATCTTTCTTTTAAAAGAAAGAAAATTTATTCCGAATGATTAGGGGCGAGTTATAACTCATCATTTTTCCCAACCCCCTCCCTCCTCCCAGTCGCGGGTCTGACATATCCACCATCACTTTTCTGATTCCCTACTTTATAAGGAACAAAATGATACAATCCGTAGTACTCTCCATTAAATTGCACACGGAATGGGCGTGGGAGACCCGGGTTCGATTCCTGGCGGGAGCCCACGTGATTCGGATTCCACGTTAATCGTCTCATATAGCCTCGCTGTTGAAAGGGATGTTAAACTCAAAATCAATCTAATTAATCAATCACACGAAATGAAAAAATTGACCACTAGAAAACTGTCTAAAAGTTAACAAGTAGTTACTACTAGCATTGTGGTACATTTTTACACGTTATTACTACATATGAGACTAAATATTTCTACTAATATTTGAAACACGAATTCACAATTTCTTAAAATTGGAATAAAATTAAAATTTATGTGTGTTTTTGTAATTTTATGTAATTTCAGATTCACGGCGATTCGTGATACTCTTCAAGGAAAACAAGAAGAACGTCTACCTGCATTTATATTTGTTTTTCCTCCGTGGTTCGATAGAAGGTACCCTGATGCTTCTGCTAATTTCAGGTAGTTTTCTAATTGTTGTAGTTAAAAGTATTAAATGAATCAAAACTATTTATTTGGTATCTTTGTGTAGTCAAGTAGAAACATCTGAAATGTAAGCTTGATAACTAAAATCAATTTTAAAATAATAATAATAATAATTGTAATATTGGGAAGAAACAAGAATGCTAAGAAAATGTAATCACATTGTTTTAGTGTAATGAATTACAATTTTGTTCTATAGCCTAATGAGAGAAGTATTTAGTGCTCTGTTTGCCCAAAGCAGATCTATGGAGATCAAGTTTTCAAACTTACTCTGGTAAGGATTTGTGTTATATTTGTAGTTACTTAATGCAAACGATTTTCTACAATCTCGAAACACTCAAGATCTCTTGCTTTAGTCAAACGATGGTTCACTAACAAAGATAATTGGTTTGAAGGAGCTTGAATTAGTTATGTTAGTACAATAACAGTGCTAAAGTATGGTTCCTTTAGAATCATATTAACCTTGTAATACTGATGAGCATCTACATTGGTTTCAATGACTTATTTTTACGCTATAAACAACATGTTAGGGTTATCTCCGTAAATAACCTTCGACATGGAGAAGTTCTCGGGGACACCGTAGTCTAGTGGTTAGAGTGTTGGATTCATGTCCGCGTGGTCCCGAGTTCGATTCCCGGCTTCGCCAATTTTCGACGTCCACCCAGCGTCGTGAGGCAAAGGGAGTCACGTGAATAAATGACGTGACTACAACTCTGTCTAGAAAGCTCCCGATACACCGCTTAGCGATAGGGCGATGCGGCACGCTGACCACGCCTTCGTCGCTAGATTGAACGAAGTGTATATATATATATATATATATATAATGACGCGTGTTCTGAAAAGATATGAGATCGAGTGTTTAACCCCCTTGATGAAATTCTGCTACGCCATTGTTACTACAAGCTAAAGAGAGCCAAAGTGAAACATTCGAAATCCTTGGAGGAGCAAAATAAATGGAGGAGCAAACTGCGACGTAAACATTTGTAATAGCAGTACTAATTAATGATGCTACTTATATATATATATATATATATATATATATATATATATATATATATATATATATATATATATATATATATATATATATATATATATATATATATATAGTAAAAGGGAGCAGAAGGTATAAGGCGTTTGATTTGCACAAATATACAACTTTGGTGAATTTATCTCCTTTTCACCTTTCGTATTAACGATTTCAACCTTAATAAGTCGGGTGAATGGAAGGCCACAAAGAAATCACTAACCAAATTTGATCAAAATCGGATTCTTTTTCAAAACTCACCGTGGAACACACACACACACACAGAGAGAGAGAGAGAGAGAGAAAGAGTGTAAAAGCAAATATTTAGCCGCTTGAAATAATAAAAGCTCGCATTCGCTCATTTCCTCAAAAAAATAGTATGTATTTATATCTGCCTGCTGCAGTGTAATATTTAGTAAAATTTATTCATATTCGATGGAATATGTAAGTGCTTCATTCCATCTTTCCCAGTCATCTCCTCGTTTGATATTACAATCGGTAAGAAATAATAATAAAAGAAAATATAAAAAGGTAAAAAGAGTAAATCCACCTCAACTTGGAAGTTTTCGAATGAATTAGTTTCCCATGATAAATTTTGTTCAGTTTATTTAATTTCGATTCAATATGGTCTACAGTTTCTCCAAAAATTTCCACTCATCTCCATTGATTGGAGTTAAAATCAGTTATGGATAAAGGAGTTGATTTACCCTATCTTAGAAAATATGTTCAAGGTTAAATTTCATAAAATTATTTGATTTTAATGCAGGGTGGTGACAAACCTAGAAAACTGAGAAATGTCAGGGAATTTTTGGAAAACAGGTAAAAGTCAGAGAATTCTGCTCAGAGTCAGGAAAATTAAGTACGAGATTTTAAAAATGAAAATTTTAAGATTTTTTGGATGAGATTGAGTGTTTATTTTTTAATTTTTTCTTTAAATTAGAAATTTGTCTGTGTTTCCACTAACAATATGTAACAAACTTATAATTTTCAACCGTGCACATTGTCTTTTGCATTTCGCTTGTACAGTGGAATATTATATTGGTGAATTATCTACAAAATGCAGTTGGATCAACAATGCAGTGGTAAATTCATTTTCGACACATGTATACTTCCAACGTTTTTCTTTTTCAGTTCCCACTAGTTTCGATTTTATGAGTTTGCTTTTCAGTGAAATGACGCTAGCTTATAACGCAAATGAAACGAATTTGGAATACGGTTACTGGGATTTGAGCTGCTTGTTTCCATTGTAGTGTATTTTGATTCGAAAAGAAGCTTATCTCTGAAGTGCTTATGAGTTTATGAAAATTGCTGTTAAAGTTGTACGTCTCTGTATTGGATTTTTAGTCAGTGGATAGTCGGACTAATTTCAATGTACTTTTGACTCTTAAATATGTAATGCGTCTACAGATAACAAAGTATAATTTCTACTTTGTGCTATAGTTTCAATATTTATTAATCGTTGCACATTTGTATTTATTTATTAATAATGATGCATCTCATAAGTTAGAAGAATAAAATGTTTATTTTCATTTTAAAATTATTCTAACATTAAAGATGATGTAGCCATGTGCTAACAATATTTAGGGTATATGAGTTTAATAAAGTTTCGTTCTCTCTCTCTCCTTCTCTAATCATTCTTTGAGTCGAACTTTTGCATGCTTTTTCGATGTCAATACGAACGTCCAATCTTTTATAAGAATACTAGATGAACCTGCGCTTTTTACACAGCGCATCATTCATATATGAGCATGAATCTCCTTGTTATTCCTCACATCTGTACATGTCTCTTTGCAGACACAAGTGAAAGAAGTCTTGGTAAAAATCGGCAAGAGATACCGTAAAGGGGAGATTTTTTTCGATTACTTTTTCAATATATCGTACCGTTTGCAAGATTTGAGCCTACTTCCGGTTGGAGTTCTTAATTCATGCCTGATCTGTGTTTTCTTTTTTCTTGCATGTAGCATGTAATAAGCAAATACATAAACTAAATAACTCTATGGCCTATGGAACCCGGAGGTTCAATGCCGCGTTCACAAAAGCTCTCCACTGACTTCTATCCTTAGCCAATTGGATCCAGTTTCTACTTTGTATTCTTATCTCTGCGAGATCCATCTTAATATTGTCCTCCCATCTGCGCCTAGGTCTTCCTAATGGTCGTTTTCCGGTTAGTCTTCCAGCTAAGACTTTGAAAGCGTTTCTACTTTCTTCCATCCTGGCTACATGACCTGCCCACCTGAGCCTCCTAGATTTGATGACCCTAACAATGTTCGATAAACCGTATAAATTCTTGGTTATGAAGATTCCGCCATTCCCTATTCCCGTTTCTCTTGGGTCCGAATATTCGTCTCAGGATCTTGTTCTCAAATACTTTCAATCTATGTTCTTCGTTCCGAATAAGAGACCATATTTCGCAACCATACAGAACAAGAGGCGTGATTATCGTTTTATACATTTTAAAATAAGCTAATACATTACACACACAATCAATTATAATGTCACTGATATATGGTGTTCATTGGGCAAAACACTCCAAACAATAAAGATTCAAATTAGGCTGGAGAAATGGTTATCCTTCGTTTGTCATTATAATTTGGCCATAAAACAAACACCTGAGAGATATGCAGCCCCTATATACAAATATATGGTGTTGGAATGTATAATAGGTAGGATATGATGCTGTAGTTTTTTTTTTTTTTTTAATTTCAACACTTCCAGTGTACCCGTAAAAATGTAATAAATAAATAATGGCCATGTTTTTTGAAATATTGAGTTAGAACTGGACAATCGACGCAAAATTTGCAATCGATCAGTGAAAACGTCATCTTTCTAGAGTCTGTAGTTTCCAAGATCTCACTGTCGAAAGGATTTGCCACATACATATAAACGTTCATAAACGTATAGCTTAAAAAAACTCCATAGATGGCAGCACAATTCATTTGCATTTATTTCGGAGAAGGCTTATTAAAATGCAAATGCTTTTAACAGTAATTTAAAAGAATAACTTTGTGAAAAACATATCTTTAAGTAATTTATTTAAATTACACCTTTTTAAAAATATTTGTCTTTGTTATAAACGTGAAATCACAAATAACCGTAAATGAAAGGCTTGAAAGCTAAAGTTATAGGTTGGAGCTCAGTCGCTCTTAATTGCTTTGGATTCAGATCTGGCCATAGCACGACCCTGCAGCTGGTCAGAGTAACAGAAAATATCACGCACCAGTTCAACGCCGGAGGCCACACTCTGGGAATTTTCCTCGACATCGAGAAAGCCTTCGATGGAGTGTGGCACTCCGGACTCATCCACAAACTCCGGATAGCAGGAATTTCGCCATACCTAGTCAAAGTGATCCACAGCTACCTCCAACATCGCACCTTTAAGGTGCACCATGCTGGGGCAACTGCAGCAGCAAGACAGATTAGAGCAGGGGTCCCTCAAGGATCATGCATATCCCCCCTGCTCTACAGTATATACACAGCCGACCTCCCAACGACTGTGCGCACAATGACGGCCACCTTTGCTGATGACACTGCGATCTTCGCGAGTAACCACAACCGGAGGTATGCAGAAGTGGCACTCCAGAGGCATCTGAACTACATAGAGGACTGGACCAAGAAGTGGAAAATCAAAATCAACCCAGTAAAGACAGCGCTCGTCGACTTCGGGAAGCACCGCAAGAGGAGGGACTACCACCTGACGCTGCACGGTACCCATCTCGATCAGCAACCACAGGCCAAATACCTAGGAGTCATCCTAGACAGCAAGTTGACGTTTGCCCAACACATCAACGAAACGACAGCAGCTGCCACAAGAAGATTCAGAGCACTCCTTCCGATTCTCCTCAGTCCCCAACTATCCCATGAAGCACGAAGAAATGTGTACGTGATGTGCATTCGTCCCCTTCTGCTGTACGCGCACCCAGCCTGGCAGCATGCAGCGCAATCCCACCTTCGGCGCCTCCAGACACTACAAAACCGAGCAGCAAGAGCAATAACTGGCCATTCCCTGGACACATCAATAGGGCAAATACATGAAGACTTGGAACTGCCTCTCCTCAGCGAGGTAAGGCAAACGCTTTCGACAAGATTCTGGGACAACGTCCGCACACAAACAAATCCAGCAGTCGCCCAGATTGGAAACAGACCACCACCGCCAAGACGAACTTATCCAATGCCAGGCCCGCGTTAGGCTAGAAAGAAGAGAACCCAAAGGACTCGCGACAGTTGCCGTCCTTCAGAACACTTACGTCTGCATCCAGCTGCCAAGTCAATAACACACATGGAAGGCAGGAGCTTCGGCTCGAAACTTCACGCAGGAAACCGTCAAGAAATCTCAATAGCTCAATAGCTCAATAGCTCTTAATTGCCATTGTAGCATTTTAATAGATAGATTCTTTTAGACAATACGTGTAAAAAAATATTTTGTAACTGGAATGCAGAATTTGAGAAGAGGACAGAAAAGCTATTCTGCGATTGGGGGCATGCTATTATGGAAACACCTCTACTAGCACCCTTCTCCAATATTATATAGCAAAGACTTGATATCTTGACGTATTATTTCGCAGTAAAATGAAAGAAAAGAAAACGGAACGGTTAGAATTAGTGACTCAGATTATCTTAAAATAACATTCAATTGTTCCGAGTATACTGCGGAAGTAACGAAGTTATATAATTCCTGTTTTAATGTTTATATGTACAAATCTTTACTTATGGGAAAACACTCGTAAATAGAATTTCCATTATGTCGTATGTTGCTGTTCCATATGTGAACTAAACGCAAGGAAGCAAGTAGGTTATTTCTTGCTGATGGTTTATTATCATGTTTTACATTGAATGAAGCAAACTGATCCAAGCGATCAATCATGCTTTACATATTATGCAGGATTGAATTATTTTCACATGCTGATATTAACTTAAATACAAATTCAGTGATAGTCGGTAGAGCGTTCACTTTTGGCGCCAGTATTCCTGTGTTCAAACCCTGAGTGCACGATATGGACTTTATGGTAAATAGACACCGAGTGAACGAGCTTTTTCGGTTATCTTCTCCCCTATTCACATTCATTTCATTCTTATGTCACTAACCCAGTAATTACCATCTATCTTGTGAAACCTGTTAAATTAATGTTTTAAACATCGAGCTTTCACCTGTCAATAACCGTAAGGAGCCTTCGGGAATTGTGAAACTACGAATCTGCAGTGATTGGCTCCCTTCATCCATGTATATAGTTTTCCGTGGTACGATTTTATTTTTCTCAGAAATAAGCTGTTCTTTACTATCTTTACTGGTGTATGAGTTCAGTTTACTTTCGCGATAGTATTCGTTGCTGGAAAATGAATTTTGTAAAATGAGCGATTATAAAGAGTTAATATAGTAATATGGTAATCAAGACGTTATTACAAGAAATTTCAAATTAATAAATAGCAACCTGAGAATGAATGTTTGCGTTTTATTTTCGTGTATTAAGCACTCAACCGTGTTTCGTTGTTTAACTATTTTAGTTCATTTTCACATCTTATTTTAGAATCTCAACAGTGCTCAAAGGTTTAAAGTAAGCACAAATACTGGCTGTGTACAGAATATACAGAACGAAAAAAGTAGCAAATGCAGGTTGTTTTTAATACGCAGTAGATCGAGGCAGCGTACTGGCACAAAACAAAAATATTTTATACAATCGTCAACAACGGTCTTTTATTTACGACACGCTATTATTATATCGAAAAGCCGTCAGCAAGGAGGGGGGAGAAGTGCGTAGTAACAGCTTTGTAATAAATTTATTGCTATATATTTTTATTTGTTTATTAATTTATTTATTTTTAAATTACTGCTGGTTTAGTGTAGTTGTTGAAGTTACAGATGCAGGATCGAAAGTAAAGAAGTGTTGCAGTTCCTTTGATTGGTGTTCGTTGTATCCAGTTTTTCTGTGTAGATAACAAGCATGTCAGTTCCCAGTATTCCAAGACTCCTTTCTATCCTTTGTGGGTGAGACAATTCTTTATGATGGGTTCGGAAAGTACCAGGTAACACATTTTCTGCTTGCTGCTATATTTGCTGTTTGAGCAAGCATGTGATGAACATTCAGCATCTTTTCACTGTATAACATTGTACGGAAAGCTGTAGCAAATCACATGGAAGGTAAAAAGCATACGTAGATGCCCATGTATATCTCAATATCAGGAACAATTGGTTGGAAATGTTGATTCAGGAATGTGCGAATACGCTGTTCTGTGTTATCTCTACAAAGACTGGCTAATTATCTAGACAAACATTGCGAGGATTGTATAAGTAAAGAGTTTTATTTCTTAGTGCTTATGAGTTAGCGAAAATTGCTGATAAAGTTGCGCGTTATCGTATGCATGGGGACAGTACTTAGTGGGTAGTCAAACTAATTTCATGAGATTCTTGATCTTTAAATGTAGGATACGTCTATAGATACCAAAGCTACTTTGTGTTTATAATGCAGTATTTATCGTTATACACCTTATAGGTACATTTTAATAATCTTCCATCAACAGTTATATATTTGTAATGATACATTAATGATGATTCGTCTCGTAAGTTTTTTAAAGTATTATTTATTCTGGTTCTAAAACCATTATGACATTAAAAATGATCCAGCAATTTGCGATCAATACTAACGGTACGCTAGATACAAATAAAATTTTATTTTCTACTCTTTAATATTTTTTTGAGCCAAATTTTTGTATGCCTTGTTACTGCCTAAATAAAATATTCAAAGAATTGTAAAACAACATCCTTTCAGATAGGACGTATAAAAATATTTTGTAACAGAAATACAACTTTTGAGAGGGCTCACAAAATCTGTTGTGGAGGTTGGAGGGAGTGCTACCCATGGGGACATCTCTGCTACTTCCTCTCCAAAATACGTAACAAAGAGTGGATTTCTTTATTTAGCAACTCGCAGTGAAGTGAAAGAAAACAAGAATGGTTGCAAATCAAATTCCTTGTCCAAATTCAATAATATTAATTTGTTTCCAGCACACTGTGGATATATTTAACAGTTTCATGATATATAGTTCCTGTTTTAATGTTGACATCTTCAAACCATTTCTATAGAAACAAATCGTAAATGACTTTTCTGTTATGATCATATGTTGCTGTTCTATACGGGGTGTTTCAAAACAACATCGACAAGTTTTTGAGGTGATTCCTGACACCAAGATAAGACAGAAAGTATAGACCAACCTGGGTGTACAAATGCTTCCTTTCGGAGTTATAGGCTGCCGAAAACCTGAAAAAAATGAACTTTAAAGGCCCATAGCTTTAATACTATGGGATCTACCGTAGTCGGATCAAGACTTCACTAAGGAACTAGTATGTGCCCTATCCAAATATCCATGTTTCAGAGTCCTACGGTACTTCCGCAACAATTTTTATAGAGGTAGTTTGTGAGTACTTCAATTTATATGCCCGTATGATATGGTTATTAATGTAATATATTTACCAAACTTGAACAAAATTGCCTGGATCGTTACTGAGAAAACCGTTCCTAAGATTAGAATATCCTTCTGGATTTTTTCCAGAGAAATGACTTATATGACACTATGGAGTTGTTAATGAAATGTTGATGTTTGTGTTCAATATAATTAGTTAACATCAATTCTGAGATAGACTGTACCAGTTAATGACTTCAACAACAGCAACAATGCTCAGTACTATACAGTCACTCTTTTA